>NC_053391.1:181779474-181936974 GCF_905171765.1 Bufo bufo | reverse complement strand
TTGTGAATCCTGCGCATGCGCCGGCCTCATTCACCGCGCGATCCCGTCTTTTTTGCGGACACAAGCGCAATCCTGTAACAGAATCGCGCATGCGCCGTACGCCCTGCCTGTCTGCTCTCCTGTCTGCTCTCCCGTGCGCGCGCTCCCCTATCTTCAGGCTCCAAGTGCCCCACGTGATCACTGTAGACTTGCCATCTGCGGCAAGTCTACTATGAGGAGGACGGCGCATGCGCAGGATTCACAAGCGCGGGTCCCGGCGACTGAGCCGGCTGTCAATTACAGAGCATAGAGGCGGGGTTAGGGCAGGGGAGGTACAGCCAGAGGTGAGGGAAGGGATACCCCCTTGACTTGTTGCGTGACTGTTGGAGCAGGAAATGTGAACTTTATAAGACGATTTTTTCAAGAATAAACATCGCAGGAAAGCGGCACTAACATGTATAAGAACACACTGAAGATGATCTATAAGGTACTGTTGCTAGTTTATAAAGTGAAAATGAGGTGAAAGGTTCGCTTTAAATGTAACCGATTTACCAAGAAGTGATATTGTGCTGTGTAATATAGAGATTGCACTGATTGCTATGGCTTGACGAAGGCTCCATTGAGAGAGCTGAAACGTTGCTGTCTGCACATGGGGGAATAAACATCATATTTTTTTTCACCATTATTCGTGTGCTGCCTTGGATTTTTCTACACGTATACCTTACTGGATCAAGTCCGTGATCTACCCAAGGAATTGCACCTCTGTTATTTGTGTGCTGCTCATCTTTTTTCATATATATATATATATATATATATATATATATATATATATCTATACACCTGCTGCTTTTGTATTCACACCTAGGGCATTGTGAATCCCTTCTACCACGTTTATTTATTCAGGTGTTAAATGTAACCGATTTACCAAGAAGTGATATTGTGCTGTGTAAGGCTACTTTCACACTAGCGTTCGGAGCGCATCCGTCTGATGTTTCATCAGACGGATCCGCTCCGATAATGCAGACGTTTGCATCCGTTCAGAACGGATCCGTCTGCATTATTACTTAGAAAATTTTCTAAGTCTGAAAGTAGCCTGAGCGGATCTGTTCAGACTTTACATTGAAAGTCAATGGGGAACGGATCCGCTTGAAGATTGAGCCATATAGTGTCATCTTCAAGCGGATCCGTCCCCATTGACTTACATTGTAAGTGTGGACGGATCCGCTCGCCTCCGCACGGCCAGGCGGACACCCGAACGCTGCAAGCAGCGTTCAGGTGTCCGCTCACTGAGCAGAGCGGAGGCTGAACGCTGGCAGGCGGATGCATTCTCAGTGGATCCGCCTCCACTGAGAATGCATTGGGGCCAGACGGATGCGTTCGGGGCCGCTCGTGAGCCCCTTCAAACTGTGCGCACGAGCGGACACCCGAACGCTAGTGTGAAAGTAGCCTAATATAGTATGTGTGCATATATGTATACATATTTAGCCTGCACATACAATGTTAGTATCACCAACACATCTCCTTTTTAAATGTTTTTAGAGGTTTGTGTGCATTACAGAAGCTTCTGCTGGGCAGAGGATGTCCCTGCTTTTCTGCTCGTACACCAGTTCCCTTATCTTCTACTGTACTATACAGCCTCCTCTGTCTGTCCTAGCACTGGGAGAGCTACTACTACTGTTAGCGGATGTTCTCTCGGAGCCGCAGAGCTAGGGCAGGCTGTACAGTGCAGCTAAATTTGAAGAACATGGCAGAAATTGGTGGCTCACTCAACGTCCACTAATAGAAGAGGTGCACTGCCCTATAGCACTCCCTGTTGCTGATGCAGTAAAATATGTAAATAGGGTCGGGCGTCACTCAGTATGGGGCAATCATATAGACAAGTGGAATAATGTCTGGAAATTATTTAATATATACCACATTTAAAATATTAACGACATGTTGTGCAAAATCATGAATCCTAAAAAGCAAAAGCAATACACATTAAATATCACGTGTCAAAAACTCCTCTAAAATAGCTAAAAAGTGATAGCACTGAGTCTCTGAGGCCTTAATGAGCCTAACTAATAACAAGTGTCCAACAATTTTTATTCAGAGGCATATTCGATAATCATCTGAAAATTTGTAATCATCCGAAAGCTTGTATAGTGACTATGCGTCCCACAATTAATAAAGAAATCGATAATACTTGTATAAATTTCGCAGAGTACTTTACCACTCCTATGATCGGTCCGCTTGTGCTCCAAAAGTTCTGCAATGTAGTGCTCTATTGTGAGCTGCAGCTGCAAGGTCTATATATGTAGATCCCCCCGTGTTCCTGGGTATTTGCTGCAGCAGTCTAGCCGCTTTGACCTTCCAGGACCTGTATGTGGCGTCCCACGTGGTTAGCTGGGCGGTCAGGTGACTTTCAATTCCAGGCGGGGTTTTCAAATTTCTTTAGCGTCCGATTGTGGAAATCAGTCTCTTTCCTTTATCGTCCCTCACTGTCTTTTACCATACGCGTTTTGGGGTAAAGGAGCCCCTTCCTCAGTGGTGTAGACAGTGATGACTAGATGTCCTTTTTATATTATCATTAATTGGTGAATTGCATGCTGGGACGGTGAGGGACTCAAAAGACCTGGATATGGATTTCAAACTTGCAACAGTTCGGCTATATGCTTGTGGAAAAACATATATGCGGTTTATATATTTCCGATATATCTTATATTAATGCCGAAAACGGCATGTTCGAATTTTTTCTTCTTCATTTTTTCGATACATCCTTTAAGCCTTTAAAGAAGCCTCGAAACTTATTTCTTTTCATCAGGACAGAGACTAATACATATTGCTATCTCATACATAGTGCTATCTAATAAATACACAATATATCCATAAATAATGTATTAAAATCTAAAAACCTTGTTGTAGCAAAAGAACACATCATTATAATGTAAAAAAAAACAAAAAAACGCACCTGCGGTTTTAGTGCGTTTTCGGTGCGTTTTTGCTAAAATGTTAAAAATAGAGTAAAAAATACACTCGGGGACTACCAGTGTTATCCTCAGGTGAAGTCTGTATATTCGTCCACATATGATGTTGTTACATAATGTTCTATATACGGCGAGATGTGGGTGTGATGTGTATGGGGGCGCGGGCCTACCAGGAAGGGGAGATCTGGGTGCTGATAGCAACAGCCTGACACAGATGTCTCATTCGTGATAGACCAACGCCCCTCTATAGAAACCCAAACAGTACCATGTCTGCATTCAGACCCCTCGGAATGAGGGAGTCGAATTTCAAAATCCTCTTTGATTCATTTCTAGACATTCGGAGGATGTGATTCCCTCCTCTCCATGGGTGTTCAACTCTCTCTAATGCCATGTATATAAGGCTAGATGGATAATCCCTATAATGTTTAGATAGGGAGTGCAGTTCGTATCCCTTTTTTATATTGTTAACGTGTTCTGATATCCTCTTTTTTTAATGTACGTTTTGTTCGTCCCTATGTATTGTTTACGACATGGGCATTCTATCAGATAAATCACGTTAGTTGAGTCGCATGTCAAGCCCTCTTTAATGTCCAGAGAAAATGAATTTTGAGTTGAGGTTGCCTTTAAAATTTTCTTAGAAAATGTAGTAATTCTACAATTAGAGCAACGTCCACATCTATGGAAGCCATTAAACGATAGCCAGTTCTGTTTTTGTATACCTCGATCTTTGTTCTTTATTGAGGGGGCTACCTTCAGACCCAAGTTAGGGGCCCTAGTATAAGTAATCTGGGGTGTGTTGGTAAGCATTGGTCCAATTATCTTGTCTCCAAGTAAATGATGCCAATATTTCCCAATGATCCTCTCCATGTTTTTTATATTGTGCATGAAATGGTAGGATCATTCTCAATGTCTCATCATTCACTTGTTTTTGCTTTTGCTTGGGGACAAAGAAATCGTCCCTTTTCATCATTTTAACTTCCCCCAGTGATTTTTCCAAATGATGAACTGGGTACTGTTTATCTATAAATTGTTGTTTTAGGGTCTCTGCTTCTATTTCGAATTGTTGGTCCTTAGTACAATTTCTCTTCAATCTTCTGAATTGACTTTTGGGAACATTAGTGAGCCACCTAGGCAAATGGCAGCTCGTGTACAGTATGTAGCTATTTTTACTCACCAATTTATGGTATGTACTACATATTCATTTATTTCCATCCACTTTGACATCAAGATCCCAAAATTTTATGTTTTTCGTGTCAATGGTGGAGGTGAATTTTAAATTCAAATTGTTTACATTCTAGAAATAAATCAAAGAGGATTTTCGAATTCGACTCCCTCATTCCGAGGGGTCTGAATGCAGACATGGAACTCTTTTTGGGTTTCTATAGAGGGGCGTTGGCCTATCAAGAACGAGACATCTGTGTCAGGCTGTTGCTATCAGCACCCAGATCTCCCCTTCCTGGTAGGCCCGCGCCCCCATATACATCACACCCACATCTCACCGTATATAGAATATTATGTAACAACATCATATGGGGATGAATATACAGACTTCACCTGATGATAACACTGGTAGTCCCCGAGTGTATTTTTTTACTCTACTCTATTTTTAATGTTTTTTAACATTTTAGCAAAAACGCACTGAAACCGCAGGTGCGTTTTTTTTTTTTTTTTTTTTTTTTTTACATTATAATGATCTTTTACTACAATAAGGTTTTTAGATTTTAATACATTGCTTATGGATATATTGTTTATTTATTAGATAGCACTATGTATGAGATAGCAATATGCATTAGTCTCTGTTCTGATGAAAAGAAATAAAGTTTCAAGGCTTTTTTAAAGGCTTAAAGGATGTATCGAAAAAATGAAGAAGATAAAATTCGAACATGCCGTTTTCGGCATTAATATAAGATAAGAAGGAAATATATCGGAAATATATAAACCGCATATATGTTTTTTCCACAAGCATATAGCCGAACTGTTGCAAGTTTGAAATCCATATCCAGGTCTTTTGAGTCCCTCACCGTCCCAGCATGCAATTCACCAATTAATGATGATATAAAAAGGACATCTAGTCATCACTGTCTACACCACTGAGGAAGGGGCTCCTTTACCCCAAAACGCGTATGGTAAAAGACAGTGAGGGACGATAAAGGAAAGAGACTGATTTCCACAATCGGACGCTAAAGAAATTTGAAAACCCCCCCTGGAATTGAAAGTCGCCCTGACCGCCCAGCTAACCACGTGGGACGCCACATACAGGTCCTGGAAGGTCAAAGCGGCTAGACTGCTGCAGCAAATACCCAGGAACACGGGGGATCTACATATATAGACCTGATTCACAGGTCCTTGCAGCTCACAATAGAGCACTACATTGCGGAACTTTTGGAGCACAAGCGGACCGATCATTGGAGTGGTAAAGTCATCTGCGAAATTTTTACAAGTATTATCAATTTATTTATTAATTGTGGGACGCATAGTCACTATACAAGTTTCCGGATGATTAAAAATTTTCGGATGATTATCGAATTTACTAATTTTCGGATGATTATCGAATATGCCTCTGAATGAAAATTGTTGAGGACACTTGTTATTAGTTAGGCTCATTAAGGCCTCAGAGACTCAGTGCTATCACTTTTTAGCTATTTTAGAGGAGTTTTTGACACGTGATATTTAATGTGTATTGCTTTTGTTTTTTATGATTCATGATTTTGCACAAAATGTTGTTAATATTTTAAATGTGGTATATGTTAAATAATTTCCAGACATTATTCCACTTGTCTATATGATTGCCCCATACTGAGTGACGCCCAACCCTATTTACAAATTTGAAGAACAACAGTTATGTGGCTGTTGGTCTTTAGGTAAAACGACCTCTGTATCTTCTCCAGAAGAAAAGACTAGGAACCCTTTTACTCCAATCAACACTGCTCATCCTGCTGTAACAGGAACTATCAGTTGCGGAGGGAAGTGGGCCAATGATAGGCCAAAAGTTCATGATGATATTTTTTTTCAACCCATGCCCCTATTCTGCCAGCTAACTTCTTTCTCTATTCAAGTAGGATGGTTTTAGTTCCTCGCTAGAACATTACAATACTCAAGTTTTATATTTCAAGGTATATTGGTAACATGGGAAGTATATAGACAGAATTAGTTTTAGAATTGAGTTCTTGATGGCTACCTTTTCATTATGCGGCTGGACTTTAATAACTGTGCATATCCCAATTTTTCATCAGCATCTGCTCATAGTTTATTTTAATGGGATCCTATGTAACATCTTCCATATACTTTATTTTTCTAAGACAGAAAGGCTCTTGGGTCAAGGTGGGAGAACGTTTGTCCATTGAGCTCAGCCCTCTAATTTGCTTTAGTAGTCATCCATTATTCATAGTGGTATTGATTGTAAGGGAAACAATGGTGAAGTATTTGCCAATTATGTCTTTTGAGCAGATTGTTCCTTCCATGTCTGAAGTACTAGATTCTCCTCTCCACACTCTTACTATGTATTATCGGATTCAGCATATCATTGTCTGCTTTTTATCATAGTGAGCCTTTTCCATTGTTTGTACAATATTCCATTTACAATCTATGTGATAATGACTTTTATTACACCATAGTTCTATTACTACAGGTTGTGTTTGATGTGTGTATTAGATTTTGCTCAGCTATATATTTTTCTTTTTCTACATCTTAAATAATGATTAAGTAGTTTGCATTCTAAAGGAAACGCATCACCTATAATTTTCTTTACAAAAAAAAAAAAAAAAAACACTTTTCCCTTTTTTAATCTGTTTTCATTTTCTGATTGTAGATTTTTATATTTTTTCCTAATCTATTTTCTGTACATGATTATGGGGCAGCCACTTTGCCTGAGCTGTTGTTAACACCAGAGGTGTACAAAGATCTCGTATGACCCCATAGCAAAACTTTGTATCACTCCCCACACCTAATTTTCCATTGTTTGAGCATCAATTGTTTCCCAGGCAAAGTGGAATTCAAAGCATGACTCCTCAGATTTCTGACACATTTACAATTTTTTTAAAGCTACATTTAAAATATAGGATAAACCAAACTCAGAATCGCCCTCTTTATCGGATTTCATCAGAAGAAGTGGAACATGTGCTTCCTATAAAAGGTGCTCATTTTGAACTCCATATGTCTAATGTATTTACACCAGACAACTGGTATATATATGAAAAATGGAGAAGGAGATCCAGCTTCCAAAAACTGGTATAAGGGTACTTTCACACTTGCGTTTTTCTTTTCCGGCATAGAGGTCCGTCACAGGGGCTCTATACCGGAAAAGAACTGATCAGTTTTATACCCACGCATTCTGAATGGAGAGTAATCCGTTCAGTTTGCATCAGGATGTCGTCAGTTCAGTCGTTTTGACTGATCAGGCAAAAGAGAAAACCGCAGCATGCTACGGTTTAGGGCTCTTTCACACCTGCGTTCTTTTCTTCCGGCATAGAGTTCCGTCGTCGGGGCTCTATGCCGGAAGAATCCTGATCAGGATTATCCCCATGCATTCTGAATCGCGTGAAATCCGTTCAGGATGCATCAGGATGTCTTCAGTTCCGGAATGGAACATTTTTTGGCCGGAGAAAATACCGCAGCATGCTGCGCTTTTTGCTCCGGCCAAAAATCCGGAACACTTGCCGCAAGGCCGGATCCGGAATTAATGCCCATTGGAAGGCATTGATCCGGATCCGGCCTTAAGCTAACGTCGTTTCGGCGCATTGCCGGAGCCGACATTTAGCTTTTTCTGAATGGTTACCATGGCTGCCGGGACGCTAAAGTCCTGGCAGCCATGGTAAAGTGTAGTGGGGAGCGGGGAGCAGTATACTTACCGTCCGTGCGGCTCCCCAGGCGCTCCAGAGTGACGTCGGGGCGCCCCAAGCGCATGGATCATGTGATCGCATTGGACACGTCATTCTGGAGCGCCCCGGGAGCCGCACGGACTGTAAGTATACCGCTCCCCCCGCTCCCCGCTCCTACTATGGCAACCAGGACTTTAATAGCGTCCTGGCTGCCATAGTAACACTGAAAGCATTTTGAAGACGGTTCGGTCTTCAAATGCTTTCAGTACACTTGCGTTTTTCCGGATCCGGAGTGTAATTCCGGCAAGTGGAGTACATGCCGGATCCGGACAACGCAAGTGTGAAAGAGCCCTTACTCTCCGGCGAAAAAAACTGAAGACTTGCCTGAATGCCGGATCCGGCAATTTTTCCCATAGGAATGTATTAGCGCCGGATCCGGCATTCAGAATACCGAAATGCCGGATCCGTCCTTCCTGCCTGCGCATGCGCAGACCGGTAAAAATGTGAAAAAATGTACAAGACGGATCCGTCTGTCCGCATGGCAAGCGGAGAGACTGATCCGGATCCGTCTCACAAATGCTTTCAGTCAGCGGCAGTGTGATCCGGCGGGCAGTTCCGTCGTCGGAACTGCCCGCCGGATCACACTGCCGCAAGTGTGAAAGTAGCCTAAATACATTTGATAAATCTCCCACCGTCAACACAGTATATATGACACTGCCAACCTGCACCCACCACTAAGGGTTACTCGGTGCATAGGAATGTATGGTTACCATTAAAGGGGTTGCCTGGTTTCCGATATTGGAGACCTATCCTCAGTATAAGGCTGCTATGACGCTGTGCTCTTCGTGACGCCGCCGCTGTGCAGTAATACACTCGTATAGATCATACGAGTGTATTACTGTACAGCGGCAGTGGCACTAAGCGCACAGCGTCATAGCAGCCAATGACGCCGTGCACTCAGCAGGATGGCAGGCTGGGTTTTCACCGACCGTGGTCCATGAAAATCCACGTATGTATGAATGAGGCCGAATTCATCAATATCGGAGGGGGTCCGACTCCCTGCACCCCCGCCGATCAGCTGTTTGAGAAGGCATCAGCGCTGTCAGAAGTGCCGGGAGTCAGACCCCACCAACTGATTTTGACTACCTATCCTGAGTACAGGACATCGATATCAGAAACCGGACAACCCCTTTAATATCTATAAATTTTATTGCACTGCTGAAAATGCAGTGAATCTGTCAGGAGCAGAAGAAGCAGTTCTGTGGTGGCTCTCCTCCACTGGTCGCATAGCTCTGCTCCATGGTAGTTATTTCGCTGGTTAACAGCATTTAGACATATACTTTACAATAGCCACATTGACCACTGGTACAATAGACGGGAGATGTTCATTGCTTTGTATGGGACTTTTTTAGACGTGCTTTCTGATGTGCAGAGGTGACTGTACAGGGATGGAGTAGATAAGCTGTAATATCGCCTATTGCGAATGGTGGATGGAATGGAGCTCACAATCTTTACCCTTTCACGCATTTTGATTTACAGGTACATCATTGCGTGCTAGGGGATGTATGGAGCGAGCCTCTGCCGTGAGCCCGTGCCATACGCGCGATCTGCCCGCTGTATGATACATTGTAATAAATCACAGCAAGATCTTGTTTTCATCAATCAGAGGTGTTATTTATTTTAAACACTAAGTATGACATGCGGCCATAGACTGCGTGTAAACGTTTTCGGCAAAAATGCCTTCGTCAGACACTATAAAAAATATAGATATTGTTATATATATATATATATAGATAGATAGATAGATAGATAGATAGATAGATAGAGATATATATATATATATATAGATATAGATATATATCCTTCTAGAATACAATACTGGAGCCTTCTAGAAAATACTGACAGTGATATATGTACATATTCAGCTAGAAAAGGGCATCAATTGAAATATATTGCATTACAGGTATACTTGTTACAATCTGTCATATCCGTTCACTACGGTAAGTTCTAACCATGGGAGAATGAGTGGCCCATACCTATTGTGATTTTTGTTGATGTTTGGGGCAGCAGCACATACCCATTGAGAATACCTGTATCTTTGCCTAATCATCGGATCTTATCAGAATAAGGTTATATTCACCTCACCTATGTCTCCCTTCTTTTTGCTTAACCAATCTCCAACATACAAGTGGACCCGTAGTGAACAGATATGACAGCTTGTAACAAGTATACCTGTAATGCATATATATTTCAATTGATGCCCTTTTCTAGCTGAATATGTAAATATATCACGGTCAGTATTATTTTCTAGAAGGCTCCATGACTACAGATTGTGGCCCTGTCCGCGTATCTCTTTAAAGATCTGGATGCAGAGGTCCATCCTCTATTATATTTAGATATTTGTAAATCAACCTTTTGGATTTATATACAAAACGATATGCATATACGTATATATATCTGACAATATCTATATTTCTTAGTGTCTGACAAAGACATTTTTGCCGAAAACGTTTTCACGCACTCTATGGCCACATGTCATACTTAGTGTTTAAAATAAATAACACCTCTGATTGATGAAAACAAGATCTTGCTGTGATTTATTACAAAGTATTATTAGGGTGGGAACCCTATCTGCAGCAAAATCAAGCAGTGTGGAAACAATCTTATTTGCAAGGCTGTATGATACAGCCAGCATCCGGCCGCAATGACAGAAAGCGGCGATCGCACCGCCCCTGCCATTTAAACCCCTCAGGTGCAGTGATCAAGGCTGATCGCAGCACCTGTGAAGTGATGCGGCTCCATCTTCCTTCCAATCATAGCCCCCGCAGTGAAATCGCAGGGCTCTGATCGTTGCCATGGCAGCATGGATGCTGCTGAAGCAATCCAGGCCTGCCATGGCTTTCTCATACTGAGCTATGCACGAGGCATAGCGCAGAATGGAGTGTGTAAAAGTCCTATTCACCGTAATAATTCACATTATACACTGCTCGTTTCCATCGTTACCACCATCTGCAGTCCATCAGCAGTGGCCGTGCTTGCACACTATAGTAAAATGTGCTGCTCCCTCTGGTGGCCAGGACTGTGGGAACGCACATAGGCTGGTGCTTTTTCCTATAATTTGCAAGCACGGCCACCGATGATGAATTGCAAGGTTGTTGTAACCATAGAAACGGGCAGTGTATAATGTGATGGGGGCAATATGGACAATTACAACACATTAGTAAGTGCCTGGTATTCACTTTCTCTACATGATGAAGAATAATTGTTGAATTGAGACGTCCTCTTTAAGTTTCATATTTTCCAAAAAAGGAGTCTGACAGCACCCTAAAATACCCCTTACAACAGTTTTCATCTGGCAGCGTGATCCAGACTCATAAGAGAATCCCTATGGTAAATGTGACCCACAGTCAGATGAGGCAACTCAGCATGGCTACACACAGAAAATCAGGTATGCAGAGTTATTAAGCAGAAACATGCACAGTCCTTACTGCTGACTATATACACTGCCTGTCCAAAAAAATGATTCTCTATGGGGTTAAGTCTGGACACTGTGGTGGCCAATCCATGTGTGAAAATGATGTCTCATGCTCCCTGATCCACTCTTTCACAATTTGAGCCCGATGAATCCTGGGATTGTCATCTTGGAATATGCCCGTGCCATCAGGGAAGAAAAAATCCATTGATGGAAATAACCTGGTCATTCAGTATGTTCAGGTAGTCAGCGGACCTCATTCTTGGAGCACATACTGTTGGCTGACCTAGACCTGACCCACTGCAGCAACCCCAGATCATAGCACTGCCCCCACAGCCTTGTACAGTAGGCACTAGGCATGATGGGTGCATCACTTCATCTGCCTCTCTTCTTACCCTGATGCGCCCATCACTCTGGAACAGGGTAAATCTGGACTCATCAGACCACATGACCTTCTTCATTGCTCCAGAGTCCAATCTTTATGCTCCCTAGCAAATTTAAGCTTTTTTTTTCGGGTTTGCCCTCACTGATTAGTGGTTTTCTTACGGCTACACAGCTGTTCAGTCCCAATCCCTTGAGTTCCCTTCTCATTGTGACGTATAGAAATGCTCTTACTTTCACTATTAAACATAGCCCTGAGTTCTACTGTTTTTCTTCAATTTGATTTCACCAAACATTTTAAGTGATCGCCGATCACTATCATTCAGGATTTTTTTTCCCGACACATTTTTCCTAGAATACGATGGGTCTCCACTATCCTTCCAGTTTTTAATAATGCGTTGGACAGTTCTTAACCCAATTTTAGTAGTTTCTGCAATCTCCTTAGATGTTTTCCTCTGCTTAATGCATGCCAATGATTTGACCCTTCTCAAACAGATTAACATCTTTTCCACGGACCACGAGATGTGTCTTTCGACGTGGTTGGTTTGGGGTTAAATAACTTATTGTCAGCTGAAAGATAATCGCCCATGCAGTAATTATCCAATAGGAGGCTTATGCCTATTTGCTTAGTTAATCCAGGTGGCGACTTTTTTTTTGGACGGCAGTGTATATTATGCAGACCAACTAATTTGTGTGGGGGTATTTGTCCGGCCGCCCTCTTGCCATGTTTGCCATGCTGCAGCTGCATCTCCTTCCTGTCCCCGTTATAGTTAATGGGGCCGGGGCAGACCTCCGGTAGCACACCTGTGCAAGCGTTAGTACGGATCCAGCAGGCTGTTCCCCGGCCGAAACAGCCTGTCGGACTATCCTAACGCTAGTGTGAAACTTGGTGAGAAGGGTGTATGAGGGGCGCACACAGCATGGCTCCCGAGCTGCAGCCACCAAGAGTCAGCCCCACTCTGCACAAATATAGAGCAAACATGAACCTGTACAGAACTGATAGACCAGGAAAATTACCCAAAATACACGTCTCTAATATACATTCACCATGCATTTTTAGAAGATTCTTAATGCTACAGCACCCCTTTTAAAGGGGTTGTCCTTGCTTTGGGCCTCATGCACAATCTGTCTGATCATTCATTTCTACGGTCCACAAAAAAAAAGGACCGCACACGGATGTCATCAGTGTGCTGTCCTTATCCGTGTGTCCGTTCCACAAAAAGACAGAATGTCCTATTCTTGGCTGCAAAATTTGACCACAAAATGAATAGAGCCTAAAAAGTGTGGCCTTATCCTCAGTATAGACCATCACTAGCTGATCATCTGGATTCAGACCCCCTGCATCCCAACAGTCAGCTTTTTGGGTGTAGGTCTGTCTAACAAAGTCCGCGCGCTGATTACACAATTTCTTCAACTGTATTATGGACAGAGCTAGTCACTGCAAGGGTAGGCCATCACTTAACCACCTCCCGTCACACTAACGCCGATAGGCATCAGGACGGTGGTGCTCTCAGGTCTCTGACGCCAATAGGCGTCATCTCGTGAGACCCGAGATTTCCTGTGAACACGCGCTCACAGGATCGCGAAGTAAACAAGTTGATCTACAGCCTGCCAGTGGCGATCATTTTTATCAGAAAGGTATATTAGACGCTGTTTTGTTAACAGCGTCTGATTATACCTGCTACCTGGTCCTCTGGTGGTCCCTTTTGCTTGGATCGACCACCAGAGGACACAGGCAGCTCTGTATGTAGCACCACACTACACTTCACCTCCCCCCCTTCCCCGGTCACTTATTAACCCCTGATCACCCCATATAGACTCCCTGATCACCCCCCTGTCATTGATCACCCCCTGTAAGGCTCCATTCAGACGTCCGTATGTGTTTTGCGGATCCACTGATCTGCAAACACGGACACCGGCAATGTGCTTTCCGCATTTTGCGGATCCGCACATTGCCAGAACTATATAGAAAATGCCTTTTCTTGTCCGCAATTGCGGACAAGAATAGGACATGTTCTATATTTTTGCGGAACGGAAGTGCGGACCCGGAATTGCGGATCTGCACTTCCGGGTCCGAGCGGGACAAAGTCTGTCCCCATAGAAATGAATGGGTCCGCAATTCCGTTCCGCAAAATACGGAACAGAATTGCGGATGTGTGAATGGGGCCTAAGGGTCCCTTATCACCGCCAGTTAGCTACTTGTTAGATAGTTAGCGCCCAGCACACCGCACAGGCAGTCGCTGATTAGCATCATCGCTGTCGCTAATCAGCACTAGTACTATATAGTATCTGTAAGTGATCAAGACTGATCGCAATCAGATCTATATCAGTACATTAGGGTCACCTTAGGCTCTACAAAAAACGCAGTGTTCGCCCGATCAGGCCTGATCTTGTGCGCACACTTGCGTTCAGTCCGCCCCACCGCAGTGACAGAATGTTTTTTTTTTTTTGATCACTGCAAAAACACAGTAAAATTGCTGCGGCGCTACAAAGATCACTTTTGAGCTTTTTGGATCTTTTTTTAGCGATCGCAGCTTTTTTTTTTGCACATTTTTTGGCAGAGATTTTTTCATCCACATTGATCGTTCATTTTTTCTTTCAGCCCAGAGGTTGAACGAAAAAAAAAAAATCCCATTACCCGTATGCTCAATATAAGGCCTCATGCACACGACCGTGCCGTTTTTTGCAGTCCGCAAACCACGGATCTGCAAAAAATGGAAGGCGCCGTGTGACTTCCGCAATTTGCGGAACGGAACAGGCGCCGGCAATATAAATGCCTATTCTTGTCCGCAAAGCGCGGACAAGAATAGGACATGTATATTTTTTTTGCGGAGCCACGGATGCGGACAACACACGGAGTGCTGTCCGCATCTTTTGCGGCCCCATTGAAGTTAATGGGTCCGCATCCGAGCCGCCGTTTTGGCGGCTCGGATGCGGACCCAAACAACGGTCGTGTGCATGAGGCCTAAGGAGAATAGCAGAAACTCCTAATGCTGGCCATACATGTAATGATTGCGGAGACCCTCAAATGCCAGGGCAGTACAAACACCCCACAAATGACCCCATTTTTGGAAAGAAGACACCCCAAGGTATTCGCTGAGGGGGCATATTGAGTCATGAAAGATTGAACTTTTTGTCACAAGTTAGCGGAAAGGGAGACTTTGTGAGAAAAAACAAAAAAAAAATCTAATTCCGCTAACTTGTGCCAAAAAAAAAAAATCTTCTATGAACTCGCCATGCCCCTCACGGAATACCTTGGGGTGTCTTCTTTCCCAAATGGGGTCACTTGTGGGGTATTTATACTGCCCTGGCATTTTAGGGGCCCTAAAGGCGTGAGCAGTAGTTTGGAATCCAAATGCGTAAAAATGCCCTGTGAAATCCTAAAGGTACTCATTGGAATTTGGGCCCCTTTGTGCACCTAGGCTGCAAAAAAAAGTCTCACACATGTGGTATCGCCGTACTCAGAAGAAGTAGGGCAATGTGTTTTGGGTGTATTTTTACATGTACCCCATACTGTGTGTGAGAAATATCTCTGTAAATGACAACTTTTTAATCTTTTTTTATACAAAGTTGTCAATTTACAGAGATATTTCTCTCACCCAGCATGGGTATATGTAAAAATACACCCCAAAGCACATTGCCCCTACTTCTGAGTACGGCGATACCACGTTTGACACTTTTTTGCAGCCTAGGTGCGTAAAGGGGCCGAAAGTCCAACGAGTACCTTTAGGCTTTACAGGGTTGCTCACAATTTAGCCCCGCCCAAAATGCTAGAACAGTAAACACACCCCACAAATGACCCCATTTTCGGAAAGTAGACACCCCAAGGTATTTACTGAGGGGCATAGTGAGTCCATGGGAGATTTTTTTATTTTTTTTTGCCAGAAGTTAGCAGAAATGGAAACTTTATTTATTTATTTCCTCCGAAAGTGTCATTTTCCGCTAATTTGTGAAAAAAAATTAAATCCTACATGAACTCGCCATGCCCCTCTGCGAATACTTTGGGGTGTCTTCTTTCTAAAATGGAGTCATTTGGGGGCTATTTATACAATCCTGGCATTCTAGCACCTCAAGAAACATGACAGGTGCTCAGTCAGAGCTGCTTCAAAATGCGGAAATGTACCATAGTTTGTAAACGCTATAACTTTTGCGTAAACCAATAAATATACACTTATTGGATTTTTTTCTAATCAAAGACATGTAGCACAATAAATTCTAAATCAAACTTGTATAGAAATGTAATTATATTTGAACAATTTTTCCAGAAAAGTTAGAAATACACTTTTTTTGAGAAAATTGCGGTGTATTTTGATTATCAGAAAAACGAAAAATCTCAGCAGCAATCAAATACCACCAAAAGAAAGCTCTATTTGTGAGAAGAAAAGAAGGTAAAATTCATTTGGGTGCCAAGTGCATGACCGAGCAATAAACCGTTAAAGTTGTGAAGTGCCGATTTGTAAAAAAAAAAAAAAGGGCCTGGTCAGGGGGGTATAAACCTGTGGTCCTAAAGTGGTTAATAAAAGCTGGCCAACTCAATATCCTTTTTTTATCTTCTATTTTGCCAGCATTTTGGCTACAAAGGCTAGTATATTCCTTTATTTCATGATCAGTAGGGGATCTACCTCTGGGAACCCCACTGATCATGAATTTTATGGCGTATCCTAGCACCAATGCTTGTACTTTATAAGAAAAGAAACCCCCTAAGTGTTTCATATATTAATATTCAGAGTTTCACTGAAACAGAAAACTTTTTAGGATATTGATAAGAACAATTTTGTTGTTTGTCGACGGATTTGAGTAGGATTGTCACAGTATTCACCAAATTGTATTTTTCATACATCTGACCCCATGTATGCTGCGTCCTCGCTCCCTCTGTACCAGTTTGTCACTCTAGTTCATTTATGTTCATTGTGTTTGTAATAAATGCTTTATATACAGCACCCTGGAATCAGTAGTGATGATAACTCTTCACAATATATGTAATAAACCAATGTCATCTTTAGACTTGTTATATGCACAGACATACAAGTGACATTGAAGAAAATGTTTCTGTCCACTTCTTTTTCAGGCCTTACTACAAACTCATGATGTGGTAGCCATGAAGTTTACAGTGACGACGCACTAAGAGTTTACACCACCTCCAACATCTCCTATTTAAACGGAGATTCTCCAGAAAGGCGTGAACGGTGATATGGACATGGAAAACGTTACACGGGTCCGTTTAGTACAGTTCCAGAAGAATACAGATGAGCCAATGGTAAGATGTTGCGTAATCCACATTTCCTGCTGAATACATAACTAATGTCTGTATTTCATTCAGCAATACTACAGGCGATTGTCAGGAAGGAAGCATGCCTTCCCGGCAATTGCCTGCTCACTGGTGGAGGAAACCACTGCTGTCACATGCAGCTATCTCCTCCACAGCATTGCTCTATAGTTGTTTGCTGGCAGCAGATTGTGATTAGACAGCACATTCTGCTGCCGGCAAATTGTGATCTTTAGGCATGCTTAAAGATCATGATTGCCCGATGAATGAGCATTTGCTCGTCCATCGGGTAATTGGCAGCAGTATTAGATTGCCAGATGGCCGCTGATCGGTGGGTGTGCTGGGTGTCAGACCCCCGCCAATCTGATACTGATGACCTGAAAGCCTGGAAAATCCCTTTAACTGGCATCTGGCAGACTGTCTGCCAGTGTAAAGCAGCCCTAACAAACTGAATGGTAACACAGAGTTGCCAGTTTATTCACAAGTTTCTGGGAGGAATAACAAAGAAACCGCACAATTCAGAGATCTAAGAAAATGTGTTCCAGAGTTGTTATTTTAAGGGGAATATGCAAGTATTTACTAAAACGTGTCGGAATTGGCGACAGGTCATTTTTTAGTCCTTGCAAAGTATTAGTGTCTGTCCATATGCTTTGTGATAAAAACAAAATGAATTTTCAATTCTCCCTTTCCATTTCCTGTGGCTTAAAGAGGTTCTCTGGGATTTACATATTGATGATCTATCCTTGATATGAGATTGGCGGGGGTCCAATTCCCGGGACCCCTGCTGATCAGCTGTATGAAGAGAGTTTAGTCTCTCCCTAGTCCGTGTGACATCACGTTCATCAGTCAAATGGCCTAGGCACAGCTCAGCCCCATTCAAGTCAATGGGGCTAACCTGCAATACCAAGCACTGGTGCTATACAATGTACTGCGCCGTGCTTGGTAAGCTACACGGAGACCGCGGTGCTCACAGGAGTGCTGCGGCCTCCTCAAACAGCTGATCAGTGGGGGTGCTAGGAGTCTTAATGATAGGTCATCAAATTGTAAATCCTGGAGAACCCTTATAAACATTCTTTGCTATGGTTTCTGTGAATCCTAAAAAAATGTGTTTTCTATAGGGTATAACTCTAAAGATGAATGAGCTGAACCACTGCATTGTTGCCAGAATTATGCATGGAGGAATGATTCACAGGCAAGGTACAGTAACTAACTTCCAGGCTCGATCATGTAATTGCTGCTGTGCGGTTCACTGGTAGCTTGCCGATTCATGCAAGAATTTCTTTTACTGTACTGTTATGAATGAGTTATGAAGAGAATGCTGGAAGAAGGCATCTGAATCAGCCATACCTCTGGTGCTCAATTAGTTGCATCAGAACTGCTGACAGCTTCTCATGTCTTAGCGCAAACAGGAAACAGAGCAGGAAAAGAGGTTTGCTTGCTGTTTCATATGTTTTGAAAGCTGCTATTTTGACTGTTATGTATGTGTATTGAGTACTTGTTAGTGGCTTTTTACACAGGCCTATCATCAGGAACCTAATCATTGCCCCTTGTAAACATGCTGCTGACCCGACAGATGAGCGGTATGTACTAAAAAAGGCACAGTTGAAAAACGCTGAATCATCGCGCCGTAAACAAAGCAATTACACATCTCTAGTGTTGATCGAGCACCAAAGTGCTCGGGTGCTCTGGCCGAACACATCAGTATGCTTGTGTGTTCTACAGTGGAAGTCAATGGGAGAACCCCAGGCACCCCCTGCTTGGAAGAGAAGAGGGTGTCTGGCTCATAAAAAAAGGTTAGAAATTGATGGAAACCCCATAAAAATGGTTTGGAAACAGCATTAAGAGGATAGCTGGATGCATCTTAGACTACTATTATGTACGACATACAATAGATAACCACACAAAGTCTATATGCCAAAAGCCAGGTATGTGCAAGCTATTCATCTATCCATGAGATAGATAACAGCCAGCATACCTAACTGACTTGTGCACTATGAGATATTCCAAACCAGCTCTCATCTGACTGAGAACCAGTAAACCTCAAAGTTGTTTTGCATCTGTTGGATGGCTTGGGTGGACCTGCACACCTAGATAAATATCTTTAGGACGACAAAAAGTTTTCTGATTGTCCTAACATAATATTCAATAACCTTTCTATACAGTTTTGTCATGTAAAAACTAATTTGCATAGAAAAATGGGCATATGTGAAAGACCTGCAAATGAGCAGAATCTGCCTTGTTTTTCAGCTGTCATAAGACTATGAAAACCAATAGATGGTGCTATTGAGTTATGAACAGCACCATCTATTGGTTTCACAGTCTTATGACAAGAGTAGACTAATAGTTTTGTCAGAAAACGATGAAACCAATAGATGGGGCTGTTCATGACTCAATAGCAACATCTATTGGTTTCATAGTCTTCTGACAAGAATATTAGACTGAGTCTTCTGACAAGCTTATTAGTATAGCCTTTTTGCATGGAAAATTCACAATAAAAATTCGCCATTAGAATATTCGCGATCTACACTGAGTTATTACCCAGCTTTCCCAGTGTCAGATATTATCACTGAGTTATTACCCAACTTTTCCATTGTCAGATTTTATCACTGAGTTATTACCCAGCTTTCCCAGTGTCGGATATCCTAGTGTAGATCGCGAATATTCTAATCGCTAATTTTTATTGCGAATTTTCCATGCAAAAGGCTACGCTAATGAGCTTGTCATAAGACTCAGTCTAATTTTCTTGTCAGAAGACTATGAAACCAATAGATGGTGCTATTTCGTTAACAGCTCCATCTATTGGTTTCATAGTCTTCTGACAAAACTATTAGTCTACTCTTGTCATAAGACTGTGAAACCAATAGATGGTGCTGTTCATAACTCAATAGCACCATCTATTGATTTTCATAGTCTTATGACAGCTGATAAAACAAGGCAGATTCTGCTCATTTGCAGGTCTTTCCCATATGCCCATTTTTATGCAAATGAGTTTTTACATGACAAAACTGTATAGGAAGGTTATTGAATCTTATGTTAGGACAATCAGAAAACTTTGTCGCCCTAATGATATTGATCTAGGTGTGCAGGTCCACCCAAGCCATCCAACAGATGCAAAATAACTTTCCTCTTAATGCTGTTTTCAAACCATTTTGATGGGGTTTCCATCAATTTTTTACCTTTTTTTGTGTGAACCAGACACCCTTTTCTCTTCCAAGCAGGGGGTGCCTGAGGTTCTTCCATTGTATTAAATTGTACTCGAGCACCTGAAGTATTCAGATCTGCCGAGCATAGCGATGCTCGAGCCGAACAGGTATTTGGCCGAGCATGCTCGCTCAACACTACATATGACTTTTTCACCACCATATTTGGCTGCGTGACTGCTGCTTTCCCGTTGTGTAAAATGCACATAGGTAAACTTTGGCTTTTTTAAATCTCGAATTGTTCTAGTTTGTAGTGGCCCATTGTCTTTCATATGTTTTCTTGTTTTGTACCCTACTTGAAAGAGTAAATTAAAGGGGTTTTCTGAGATTTTTATGCTGATGACCTATCTTTTGTCATGAGAAATAGCGTTATGTAGCTGACTGACATTAGCGATGTGCTAATGTCAGCAGTACATAACAGTATGCTTTATAACTCCCTGCCTGCCGCTGTTCTCTTAAAATAAAGACTCTTAAAATATGCTAATGAGCCTCTAGGTACTATTAGGGCGTTGCTTCAGCACCTAGAGGCTCGGTCTATGCACCATTTGGCACGCCCAGGTCCAGTTGATTGACTTTCGAGTTCTCTTCATGTTTCCGTAAATCCCGCACCGTCCCATTTAGTATTCGGCGCAGTGAGTGAAGGAAGCGCACCTGCTGCCGGCTTCCTCACTGTGCCGAAGGAAGCTGGCAGCAGGATCTTGTCCTTCACTCACTGCGCCTAATACTAAACGACGCCGCAGGCGCTGGATTTACGGAAACATGAAGAGAACTCGAAAGTCAATTAACTCGACCTGTGTGTGCCAAAGGGTGCATAGACCGAACCTCTAGGTGCTGAAGCAACGCCCTAATAGCACCTAGAGGCTCATTAGCATATTTTAAAAGTCTTTATTTTAAGAGAACGGCGGCAGGCAGGGAGTTATAAAGCATACGGTTATGTACTGCTGACATTAGCACATTGGTAATGTCAGTCAGCTACATAATGTTAGTTCTCATGACAGAAACCCTTTAAAGGGAACCTGTCAGCAGATTTGTACCTATGAAGCTGGCTGACATGTTGCATGTGCGCTTGGCAGCTGAAGACATCGGTGTTAATCCCATGTTCATATGTGCCTGCATTGCTGAGAAAAATGATGTTTTAATATATTCAAATGAGCCTCTAGGTGTAATGCCAACGCCCCTGTTGCTCCTAGAGGCTCTGCTCTCTCTACAACTGATACAACCTCTCCACTTTGATTGACAGGGCCAGATGTGAAGACTTTTTTACTTCCTGGTCCTGTTAATCAAAGTGGAGAGTGCATAACCGTTGCAGAGAGAGCAAAGGCTCTAGGTGTAATGGCAACACCCCCGTTGCTCCTAGAGGCTTATTTACATATATTAAAGGGGTTTAATAAAGTAAACAGGTAACTGCACCTGCTCACCACTGCAGCAGCCTTCTCTTCAAACAGCTGATCGGCCGGGATTCCGTAAGTCGATTCCCCCTTCCCCCCGCTGATCTGATATTGATGACCTATTCTGAGGATAGGTTATCAATAGTAAAAGGTGGACAGCCCCTTTTAAAACACAATTTTTCTTAGCAATATTAGCAAATATGGGACACCCAGATGCTTGCATGCAGCTGCCAAGCACACAAGCAAAAGGTCAGGCAGTTTCATAGGTATAAATACCCTTTATATAGCTAGACCAAATTGCCCTTCAGGGCCCTGGAAAAGCTGGGTGACAACTGTCAGCTGCAATGGCGACCTCAGATTTTGTTAACCTGATACAATATGATAGATTCACACAGTGTATCAGGGCAGCATTGTGTATATTTTATATAACCAGTATGCCCCCATCACCAACGTGCAGAGATTGTTACCCAGCTTTCCCAGACTACAGAATGCCAGATCAGCCTATTTATGAATTAGTGAATCCCCGATTTTGTTGAATACCTGGCTGGGTTTGCTTGCCAGGAGCCTGGAAAAGCTGAGTAAGGATCCCAGTGACCAATCCTCCATGCTATAGCTTAGCTAGACAGTCATTTGGGGTCCCAGGGAAGCTGGGTAACAATGATGATGCCTGTAAAGCACTGCAGAATGTTAGCACTATATAAGTAAGTAAAATAAATTATATGGACCTGTAGCAGGGACTGCTAAATTAGTCTACCTAAATAAATCATTCTATATCCTCCCAAATAATGCCATAGCTCGGCAGATTTGCCTTTCAATGTCCTGAGAAAGCTGTGTTACTTGCACAGTGTAAGACTAACATTATATGGAGAGTGTGTACAACTCCACAAGACTTGTAATTCAGGTCTCCAACACTGAGAAATCTCTTCTGGCTGTATAGACAGAGTTGACATTCAGGCACCTGGCAAAGCTGGGTAGTACTTTCTGTAATGCTCTGGTACGGTCTAGTATCCCTGCTCACATACAGGGGGAGGTTTTGTAAAAAGCTGCTTAAGTTTTGCAGCTTCCAGCTCTTTCACGTCCTGAGTGTTACATGTGAATTGTCTTGCGGATGTTTCATACAGCAGACACCAGCGACTAATATCTGCAGTCGATGGTATTGCCGACTGTGGACATTTAACACCTCAGATGCCATGGTAAATGTGACCATTGTGTCTGAGAGGGCTAAAACCCAGAAGCGTGTGCTTCTGGGTAAGAAATGGGTCCCCCAGCAGAGATTGGGGAAGTCGTTCATACATAGTAATGAGCCTGAGCTTGTACTAGGCATTCAGGCTCATTACTTGTATATTACAGTTCAGGCAAATAGGTGTCTTATAGTGATTTCTATATAGATCTATATATATATCATGGACATCACTGCAAGCAAAAACGCGCATACCACAAAAAAATGACAGTTTTACCGCATATTGATCGGCATAAAAAAAAACTGACAGAATCAGAACAGTTAGTTGTTGTTTTTTTTTGTTTTTTTTTTCTAATTCTACCCATTTGGATTTTTTTTAAATATTTTTTTTGCTTCCCACTACATTGTATTCAATATTAAATGGTGGCATTAGAAAGTACAACTTGTCCGGCAAAAAACAAGCCCTCATACGGCTATGTTAAGGCTCCCAGAAGTCAGGGAGCGAAAAATGAAAACGCAAAAATGGGAAATCGATGAAAATAAACTTCTCCCTGGATAACCCATTTAACCTTACTAGCCTTCAGATTTACTGACCGCCTCAGAGGCTAAACCCTAAGGCCTCTTTCACACGAGCGTGTCCGGATAAGGTCCGGATGTGTTGCGGCAAACCCGCGCAAGTAGGTACCCAATTGCAGTCAGTTTTGACTGCAATTGCATTCCGTTCAGTTTTTATCGCGCGGGTGCAATGTAAATAATTTAACTCCCCTTAATCCACTTGTTCGCGCAACCGGCATCTCTTCTGTCTTCTTCTTTGAGGAATAGGACCTTTGATGACGTCACTGCGCTCATCACATGGTCCATCACATGATCTTTTACCATGGTGATGGATCATGTGACGGACCATGTGATGAATTGCAGTGACTTCATCAAAGGTCCTTTTACTCACAGATGAAGACAGAAGAGATGCCGGCTGCGCAAACAAGTGGATTAAGGGGAGTTAAATTATTTAAAAAAAATTAACCCCTCCAGCCTTATTGAACTAAGCATTCTGTATTCAGAATGCTATTATTTTCCCTTATAACCATGTTATAAGGGAAAATAATAAAGATCGGGTCTCCATCCCGATAGTCTCCTAGCAACCGTGCGTGAAAATCGCACCGCAGCCACACTTGCTTGCGGATGCTTGCGATTTTCACACAGCCCCATTCACTTCTATGGGGCCTGCGTTGCGTGAAAAACGCACAAAATAGAGCATGCTGCGATTGTCATGCAACGCACAAGTGATGCGTGAAAATCACCGCTCATGTGCACAGCCCCATAGATATGAATGGTTCCGGATTCAGTGCGGGTGCAATGCGTTCACTTCACGCATTGCACCCGCGCGGAAAACTCGCCCGTGTGAAAGGGGCCTAAGGCCCCTTTCCGCGTGGGTGCAGTGCGTGATGTGAATGCATAGCACCCGCACTGAATTCTGACCCATTCTTTTCAGTGGGTCTGTGTACATGAGCGTTTTTTTTTTTTTTTACACATCACTTCTGGGTTGTGTGAAAAACGCAGCATGTTCTATATTCAGCGTTTTTCACGCAGCCTTGGCCCAATAGACGTGAATGGGGCTTCAGTGAAAAATGCATCGTATCTGCAAACAAGTGCGGATGCAATGCGTTTTTCACTGATGGTTGCTAGGAGATGTTTGTAAACCTTCAGTTTTTTTTATACTGCGCGTGAAAAACACATTGCACTCGCGCGGAAAAAACTGAACAACTGAATGCAATTGCAGACAAAACTGTCTGAACTTGCTTGCAAAATGGTGCGATTTTCACTGAACGCATCCGGACCTAATCCGTCACACTCGTGTGAAAGGGGCCTAAGGAACCTTGCACTTTGTCCTCTAGCATGTCCTGCACTGTACCTTTATTGGTTTGGGAATTAGAGTTGTTTGCTTTACTATACCGTATCTCTTTTATGTGGTGAATCTGGTGATAGTGAAATGCCTTTGAACTAGGATCATTTGTCAGTTTGTTTGTTTTTTTTTCATTTTTCCAGGTACCCTCCATGTAGGCGACGAAATACGGGAAATAAATGGAATTAGCGTAGCAAACCAGACGGTGGAACAACTTCAAAAGATGCTGGTTAGTGGTTTTTACATTTTTATATAAGTAAAATTAAGTGTATGTAGTAAAGTATTATTTGTTGTAGCTTTCTTGAAGGGGGGGGTGGGGGGAACATATTGGAGACACACATTTTCTTTCTCCAGCTAAATGCTATTACAATTACTGTGTATTGGGGCCTCCTGACTCCTCCTCAACAGCAGATGTCAGGGAAGAAATATTGGATTTCAGCATGTCCGATCCTTACTCCCTTGTCCCTAATGAGAACACGTCTTTGCTCGATGAAGCGTGCATGTGTATGGGGGAGATGGCTAACGGGTATCTGTTTTTCCTCTTCGTGTTATTTCTTGGGGACAGTAAAAGTTAAATCCACGGCACTCCAAAAGTTGATGCAAGATAAATGTCATTTAATTCTTAATAAACAGAATGCTGTTTGGTATACATCCAGTGCAAATTAATTTACATATAGTATTTATGCCATATCAGATAGAAAATATCCCGAACGTTTCGGTCTGTGCGACCTTCTTCAGCGGGGTCTAAAGAGATATATAACATGCATATAATGTAGTCATACAGGTTTCTGAGTATAATAGACATGCTGTTCTAAATCAAGAAAGAATGTGAAAAGCAGCGTTTTACAGTTATAAGTCCTAATGGTGAATCTAAAGGGATAGGGGGTGAAAAAGCACACAGGGTGAGGGTTAAAAAGCGAGAACCACAGTTTACATAGGAGTCAGAGATACAATTTCGATATAGGTGATGATTCTAAAGGTTAGACTGGCTTATAAGTAAGTGTTCTCTATGTTGCAATCGCTCTATATCGGAGTTAAAGGCAGTGTCACGTTATCAAGACCAGAGTTTTACACGCTAGTCTTAGTCTCTGTTCAGTGGCAAATACAAAGGCAAAACCAAAAGTGGCCCACATGCCAAAACTAAAGTTAGTACATACCATACATATTGTGGCAAAAATGAGGGGGCCAACTATAAGAAAGTAAGAGTACCAGCGCCTAAACCAAAACACAAGACCTACAAAAATTGGAGCTCACAAAGTACCAGTACAAAAATATTTTATTGAAGTCACTAAAATACATATATAAAAGACGTTGTCACTTTTTAAAAAGAAGGTAGCAGAGAAAAACACCATCCTAGTGGGACACAGGCTACATATTTTTATTATGGTGTATAAGCTTGTTGTCAAACATATTAAATAGGGATAAGTCTCATATGTTACATCAATATGCACGTAAAAAACAGGAACCTGCAAAATATTCACAACAGTAATACAGAATCACAGTATCAGGCAATGTGCTGCCCATAAACCAAGGACAGCAATGTAAAAACTGCCCTGGAAACGAAAACCCCAAAGAACCTGATAAGAGGAGACTTACCCAAGAGTTCAGTGTACCCAAACCACGATGGCGCTACCCCAACGCGCGTTTCGGCGTGCCTTCGTCAGGGGGTAGGTAAGGGGGTAAGTGTCACGTTATCAAGACCAGAGTTTTACACGCTAGTCTTAGTCTCTGTCCAGTGGCATCAGATGCCCCACAATTATTAAGAGCACCATGCCTCTTAATAGTTGTCGCATCTGTGTAGGTCCGTGCGCCAAAGCAGAGATAAACACCAGCAAGGAGCTGAAGTAGATCTCCGCTATAATCTATGCCACTTCCCTGGCTTAAACTATAATCAATGTGACGGGCAGCGTACTCTGGCCACTCACCACTTTTAAATGTGGTAAGCAGTTAGTAAAAACCTCCCAAAAGTCGCAAAATGTTGCTCAGCAACTGTGTGTGCCATAGTTTGCAACTTCTTAGTGTCAGTTTTCTGGCGCAGATAAGCTAATTTTCCCCCTTAATGTGTTCACTGCACAGTGCTTTTAATATGTTATGTGTAATGTTAATGATTGCTGCATCTGTAAATCCATATATAATATATTTCCTTCCAGAGAGAAATGAGGGGCAGTATCACATTCAAGATTGTTCCAAGTTACCGAACTCAGTCTTCTTCCTGTGAGGTAATCCCATGATGTATAACCGTAAATTCTCCTGTTTTCCTGGTGCTAACCACCTGCTGATGGCTGACTGTTATCTGCTTTTTGGGAAGCTGTCTCTGCCTGTGCTCATAGACCATGCACACCAATTTTACAACAAAGATAACGGAACAGAACCGTGTCTTTTATGCCTTATAATGCTAATGCTATACATAGATTTGATTTTCCATGGAAAAAGGTTGCAGTATTGAATATCTCTTATCAAACGCTATATTACAATTATTAATTCAGTCTAACTGATCATGACTTGGTGTAGAAATTAGATGCCATCCAACGTCTGCGTATTTGTGACATAGTGTAAGAATCTATAGTATATAGTACAAATAGAAACATTATGGGACGTATATTTTAGAAACCTTATGGGACGTATATTTTACGCCATAACTCTTTGGGATGTTACTCCATCCATTTGGTTTCGGAGGCAATTTTTGTTTGATTTCATTTTACTCATTTTTGGCTAAAAATCATATCAATTGGCCTTTATTAATAATATTGAGCCGTTCTGCCACAAAGGATTAACGTGTTTTTTTTCTAGCTGTGTGACTGGTACTTTCACTTTGCACCTGTCATGTAATAAACCTTATCTCTAAACTACTAAGAGCGCATAAATACTTATTTAAGCCACATTCTTATCAGTAAGATGAGAACTGAGCTATAAAGAATGTTTATAACGTCAGATATAAGGAGCCGTTAGCTCCCCAAATGACGGAAAAGACAGAAAATCCACAGGCTGCTGCTATTACAGCATCCCGGCTATGTACACAAAATAGGATTTCATATTTTTAATAAAGACCAATTGAAAAAATGATTTTAGGTAAAAATAAGTACAATGCAATAAAAAAAAAAAATGCCCCCAAAGGTGTACATAGCTTTCAAAGGGACACTGTCACCTGGATTTCACTTACTGAGCTATTAACATTACCACATCAGTCTCCACGATTTACATTACACAATACTAGTATTACAGCCCTGTGTCTTGTAATTTGTCTATAAAATCGCTTTTATTAATATGCTAATTACCTCAATAAGGAGCCCACAGGGCTGTCCCTCTGGCCGTTGGAGCCCAGCCGCGCCCATTACTTCGGAGCCCAGCACCGCCCCACTGCTAATTTATTCGCTCGGCAAGTCGCGCCACTCCGCTCTTCCTTTCCGGGTCGATCGAAGCTGCCGCATACACAATGAGTACTGTGAGGCCGATGCCAGGACAAAGTGCGGGCGCTGACATGTGTATCCAGGGCGCATGCGCAGGATTATGGGCGCTGCACAAACATTACGCCGGCGATGAGCATTGAATAAATTAGCAGTGGGGCGGTGCTGGGCTCCGAAGTAATGGGCGCGGCTGGGCTCCAACGGCCGGAGGTACAGCCCCTTGGGCTCTTTATTGAAGTAATTATCATATTAATAAAAGCGATTTTATAGACAAATTACAAGACACAGGGCTGTAATACTAGCATATTGTAATATAAATCGTGGAGACTGATGTGGTGATGTTAATAGCTCAGTAAGTGAAATCCTGGTGACACTGTACCTTTTAAGCACCTATTTGTGAATTATCCCCTAGCAGATAAGCAAACTTTTTATTGTCTACCATTAAATCCTAGTTCAAAGTTTTAACTTGACACAATCGAAGGTAGTCATTTCAGTCGTCTTGTCCATGGAGATTGACAATTATATGGCCAGTATATGTGAAATGGGTTTTCCATAAATGTCTGATAAATCTGGGTCCCACCAGTCAACATGCCAGTTCATTTGTTTCCAGAACTCTCACAGAAATGTATGGAGAGAGCCATGCATGCATGGCCACCCCAATACTCAGTGTCCATGGGACCCCCTTTCTATGTTTAAGTGCTGGTTCTAGTGGTAGGACTGGCATCTGTCTGACTTTTATGGTATATTCTGTGGATACGCCATGAATGGTTAAGATAGAAAAACTACTTGCAAAGGGTATATCCACCTTCACAATGTATTTTCTATTACTTCCTTATATCTAAAAGTTAAAATTTAAGCTGCTTTGAAAATAGTCTTCCTTAAAAATATCCTATAGGTTTGTGCTTCGGAGTCCCGTACACTGTAGAATAATAAATCACTGGAACCCGGATGCCAGATGGAGATGCTGGTGGTAGGTTCCCAATCTAGTAATACAGGTAGATATATTTGAGGGGAAAGAAAAACCCCAACAACAGGCAGGCAAGTGGATGTAAAGGTTTTCGATCTATTAACCTTTTTAGACCATCTGAAGCTGGAATGGTAGTATAATCACGGGGGGGGGGGGTGGGGGGGGCTGGGGGGCGGTGTTCTGATGAATTAGAAATTTAGGAGTGTGCAGTTTTTCCTACATATACAGATGTGTCTCTATAGTAACACTACAAACCAATCTGTTGTCTGATCCTGTATCTGCCTTTATAAAAGTGTTAATATCCCTTCATGTTTTCAAGTTACACCCACAAACCTAAATGTATTTTATTGGGATTTTATGTGATAGACCAACACAAAATAGAAAGTAACTGTATGTGGGAAATGAAAAGGAAATCATACATGGTTTTCGTAATTTTAATAAATGCAAATCTGGAGTGTGTGGCGTGAATTTGTATTCGCCTCCCCGTCAGTACTTTGTAGGACCATCTTTCGCTGCAAGTCTTTTGGGGTTTGTTTCTACCAGCTTTTCTACAGGCTGAAATTTGTGCCCATTCTTCTTGGCAAATTAGCTCAAATTCAATCAGATTGGATGGAGAGCATCTGTGAACAGCAATTTTCAAGTCTTGCCACAGATTCTCAATGGGATATAGTTCTGGACTTAGAATGGCCCAGTCAAACACATGAATGTGCTTTGATCTAAACCATTCCATTGTAGCTCTGGCTGTATGTTTAGGGTCCACCTTATTCTCAAGTCTTTTGCAGCTTCTAACAGGTTTTCCTCTGGGATTGCCCCGTATTTAGCTCCATCAATCTTCCCATCAACTCTAAACAGTTTCCCTGTACCTGGTGAAAAAAAGCATCCCAACAGCATGATGCTGCCACTGCCATTTTTCACGGTAGGGATCGTGTCTTCAGGGGGGTATGCCGTGTTAGTTTTCTGCCACACATAGTGTTTTGCATTTAGGCCAAAATGTTTAATTTCGGTCTCATCTGACCAGAGCACCTTTTTACTTGTTTATGGTGTCCCCTACATGGCTTGTGGCAAACTGCAAATTGGACTTCTTATGGCTTGCTTTCAAAAATGGCTTTCCTCTTGCCATTCCATAAGGACCAGATTGGTGGAGCACACAACTAATAGTTGTCCTGTGGACGTATTCTCCCACCTGAGCTGTGGATCTCTGCAGCTCCTCCAGAATGATCATAGGCCTCTTGGCTGCTTCTCTAATTAGTGCTCTCCTTGCCTGGGCTGTCAATTTAGGTGGACCGCCATGTCTTGATAGGTTTGCAGTTGGGCCATACTCCTTCCATTTTCGGATGATGGATTGAACAGTGCTCTGTGAGATGTTCAGAGCTTGAGATTTTATATATATATATATATATTTTTTTTTTTATTGTGTAACCCAACCATGCTTTACACTTCACAACTTTATCTCTGACCTGTCTGGTGTGTTCCTTGGTTTTCATGATGCTGTTTGATCACTAATGTTCTCTAACGAACCTTTGAGGCCTGTACAGCTGTAGTGATACTAATGCTACTTTTACACTTGCGTTTTTCTTTTCCGGCATAGAGTTCCGTCCTAGGGGCTCTATACCGGAAAAGAACTGATCAGTTTTATCCCCATGCATTCTGAAGGGAGAGCAATCCGTTCAGGATGTCTTCAGCTCAGTCTTTTTGACTGATCAGGCAAAAGATAAAACCGCAGCATGCTACGGTTTTATCTCCGGCAAAAAAACTGAACACTTGCCTGAATGACGGATCCGGCATTCAAAATACCGGAATGCCGGTTCCATCCGCGCAGACCGGAAAAAATAAATGCCGGATCCGTGTCATCCGGAAAGACGGATCTGACATTTCAATGCATTTTTCTGACTGATCAGGCATTTTTAAGACTTACAAATGCCATCAGTTGGCATATGTTTTGCCGGCGACGGAACTGCTTGCTCGATCACTCTGCCGATCACTCTGCCGATAGTGTGAAAGTAGACTGAGAATAAATTACACACAGGTGGACTCTATTTACTAATCAGGTGACTTCTGAAGGCAATTGGTCACACTGGCTTTTATAAGGAGTATCAGAGTACAGGGGCTGAATACAAATGCACACAACACTTTTCATATTTTATTTATTAAACATTTTGAAAACGGTATTTTCTTTTCACTTCACACACGCTTGGTACTTTGTGTTGGTCTATCACATAAAATACCAATAACATACATTTAAGTTTGTGGGTTAATGTTGAAAAGTTCAAGGGGCTTAAAACTTTACCAGGGCGCTGTGTTGGATACTGCCTTCCTTATGTCTCCTACTTTTTGCTGTTCCAATCAGCAAGAAGTGAGAGATGAAATTGGGTTTTACTACAGGATCAGACAGGGTTGGTTCTCTTAGCATAGATACACACATCTGCACAGAATCCGTAGATGCAAAATGATAGGTTTTGAATGAAGACTCTTTACTTCATTCTTCATCCATTTGGAAGGTGGATGTGCTCTTTTTAAAGCATTTTGTTTCCAAACGCACAATGAGCTATCTGAATTGTCCACCCGGAAAGAGGGAGAAGAGAGAATCTTATTAGTGAACCATGCACCCACAGTTACAAATAAATGCAAACTATATGTCGCTGTGTATACATAATTACAGAATATATAATTTCATAACCTGCTTTGATGCCAACAGGTAATGTCCTAACCACTCTTAAAAAAGAAAAAAAAAATCCTGCATTTCCTGTAATTAGACCTGAGACTTATTTCTCATGTTGGTAAATCACAGACATGCTGTTCGCATTCTCCACAGACAGCACGCATATCCCTTGATTTTAATTGTTTTTCCACTGACTGGATGAGTGGGCATACAACAGAGACGTGCGCTACTTTAATGCAGATCAAACACTCCTGTTGAAGTCTTTGGGTCATTGAAAACCACGGACAGAACCAGATCCATGTTCTCTCAGTGGTTTTTTACTAAGCATTGAGAGTTGATGCTCTGGAAATCCTGGTTTCAGCATATCAGTGCATGTGGAATACAGAGGACAAACAGTGGACCCTTCATCTTGTCATGGACATCACTGACATGAATGTGCGAAAGAGGCCTTGTGGTCCATTCACACGTCCGTGGAATGTGTCCGCATCCGTTCCGCAATATCCGGAAGGGGTGTGGACCCATTCATTCTCAATGGGGCAGGAATGGATGCGGACAGCACGCTATGTGCTCTCCGCATCCGCATTTCTGTAGCGCGGCCCCGATCTTCCGGTCCGCAGCTCCGGAAAAAAATAGAACATGTCCTATTCTTGTCCGCAATAGGCAGTTCTATGGGGGTGCCGGCCGGGTGTATTGCGGATCCCGACTTGTGAATGGACCCTTATTCTCAACGTCCTTGTCTGGCCAGTGATTTGTATTGATGATTGTTAGCCAAAACCAGGAGCAGAGCCTAAGCTGAGATGGTATGATGGAGAGATTTGCACAGGTTCTGTTTTTGACCCGCCTTTGCTTCTGACTCGCAATCACTGATGCAAAACACTGACATGTGAATTAGGCCTAAAAAGTTTGCTGTTTTTGCAAAGCCTTCATATGCTGTATCAAAAATGTGCCAACTAGAGGTCCTCTGTAAATACAACTGTTAGATCACTTGCCTTTTTAAATATCTTTTAGCACATAAAACCATGCATTTATGGTTTACATACATCCGCTGGTATTATTTCTTTAGAAGAGCTTGTGTGAACAGAAATTCTAATTTCGCGAGTTCTGTTTTCAAGGTAACGGACATTTTAGAGCAATTTTATATAGCTTTCTATTATTCCCTTGAGAAGAAGCATGCCTTTACAATTGATGAACAGTATCCCAGCAAATAAAATGAGGCATGTGGTGGTACTGTCTGGACCATGGGCTCCTCCTGGTGGAGAATCGGTGAATTGCAGTTAGAGCTGTTTTTTGTTTTTGTTTTTTTAACATAGAACTGGTGTAGAAGAATTCATCTTTTTTTATACAGTGGTAACTGTGCTCTTTCACAGCAGTGAAATGTGTTAACAAAACTTGTGTCTTATTTCAGAGAGATTCCCCCTCTACATCCAGACAGTCCCCCGCTAATGGTCATAGCAGCATTAACAATTCTATTTCGGTAAGATCAGCAATTACATATGCACACACAAACAGGGTTACAAGGAATGTTGTCCTCCACAAATTCTGTATTAACGTCTGTGTTTTTAAGTTCGCGGATACCCATTCCCACCCTAGCATTACTTGAATTTTGTTGGAGACGTTTTTTTTTTTTCCCCCTCTTTTTTTATTTTTATTATTATTTATTTAACTTTTGGTAAGTCTTGGCGGGATACTTTTGAATGTTTTATTTCTGTCTTGTACTTTAGGATTCTTGTTTTCATTTAAGGCAACCCCAGCTACACACAGACAACTACAACACAGCATTTCAATTCTTTAGGAACTTTCTAGTATATTTGGCTGTTTGCCAATCCCCACAAACTAGATGACTTCGTAATTTGTAGAACACAGGCCAAAAATGTTTAAAAAAAAAATTAGTAAAATTGGAACTCTGTCTAGATCCAGAATGTAGTTTCCGCTATCTGAGTTACGGAATTGGTGTGTCCTCTGCTGCTGTGTTACCTGCAAATATTCTGCATAACATGAGCCTGGCCTATTATGCTCTCCAGTGCTAGTGGGGTTAATTAAAGCTGAAATCTTTTAATGTGCATTAGGTGCACACAGCTCTTCAGACCTTTCTCTGGAACATCTTTAACACAAATTGCTTGCTATACGACGCAGTGAAAGCTGCTTCTGCAGACACAGCTTTTTAAGCAAAATCCCATATTTAGTGTAATCACATTTGTTGTAGCTTAACTGGAAATTTGCATGTTGGCTTTTCATTTGTTTTTCTATGCCAGGGTAGGGAAGAAACCTCTACCGTGATAAATTCACATTTGAAAAAAAAAAATATTATATATATATATATATATATATATATATATATATATATATATAATTATAATATTATTTTTTTATTATTATTATTATTTACGCCTCTGAATTGAGCGTTGTCCTACGAGTAGCACTTTCCAAGATAACGAGATCACTTTTTACAACACACTTTGAGAGATTCTTCAAAACTGGTATAAAGGAAAACTGGATTAGCTGCCCATAGCAACCAATCGGATTCCACCTTTCATTTTCCAAAGGAGCTCTGAAAAATGAAAGGTGTAATCCTATTGGTTGCCGTGGGCAGCTAAACCAGTTTTCTTTTACACCAGTTTTGATACATCTCCCCCTATGTCTAACGTAACTTATATATTCTCTTAACACAAACCTGGATGTTAGAAATTTACCTTGCCTAGATACCTGGAGATTTAAAAAGGTGTTTACACTGGGTTATCACAGTGAAATGTGTACTGTGTATAAACTTATGGGGTCTTAAAGGGGCTGTCTCATCAAAGCCAACCACTTTCACAATGCAGCCTCACTCCTGGCCCTTCAGCAGACAGCTGCTTTCTTCACATGGAAGCTGCCACCAGAAAGTTCCCCTGCAGTGGCTGCTATAGAGGAAATTGTAATATTACATGGGGGCCATGAAGATGAACAGTCGTCTTTGTGATGCAAGAATGGCACAAGTGTGTCAGATTGGGACCCCAGCTCTATGGCGTCCATAACCCCTAATGGGTCACATGGACAGAGGTTGTCTTTTTTAAAGCATCCCCTTTTTAAAATATAATTATATAATTTTCGATCTATATCCCACAGTTCTTTTCATTAACTATTGGTCAGATCGATCTACACAAAACATCACATTTGCTATTATTTTACCAATGCATTTGTGTTGAAGATGCTGATCATTTTCTTTTATTTTGCGAAGCATCATTCCTATGCTTAAAACTTTCTGCTTCCTTAAGCTTCAGCTAAACATCTTGAACTTTTCTTTTGTTTTATTATATATGCATAACCATATTTTTAATAATTACACTTGGACCTATTGATATTGACTAAGCCAATATCCGTATTTTGCGGATACGCTCTTTGCAGACTGCAAAATACTGTCATGTGCATGTGGCCTTAGGGTACTTTCACACTTGCGGCAGAGGATTCCAGCAGGCAGTTCCGTTGCCGGAACTGCTTGCCGGATCCGTCAAAACGCATGCAAACTGATGGCATTTGTCAGAGGGATCAGGATCCTGATCCGTATGACAAATGCATTGAAATGCCGGATCCATCTCTCCGGTGTCATCCGGAAAAAACGGATGCGGCATTAATGTTTTTCACATTTTTTGCGGTCTGAGCATGCGCAGACCGCAATGCCGGATCCTTTTTGCAGGAACACTCGGTGCATTAATGCATATCAATGGGAAAAAATCCCGCATCCAGCATTCCGGCAAGTGTTCCGGAATTTTGGATGGAGATAAAACCGTAGCATGCTGCGGTATTATCTCCATCCTGAAAAGTCAAAAAGACTGAACTGAAGACATCCTGATGCATCCTGAACGGATTGCTCTCCATTCAGAATGCATTAGGATAAAACTGATCAGTTCTTTTCCAGTATTGAGCCCCTAGGACGGAACTCAGTGCCGGAAAAGAATAACGCTAGTGTGAAAGTACCCTTACATTGAAAATGTTAATGATTTCTGATAAAGAGAGCAAACTGTTAATAAGATGCAAATGTCTTCTTCTGGGTTGGCTTTGTTCTGCAGGACATACCATCAACTACTCAATCAAAAGGACGACAGGTGAATAGATTTTCTTTGTGTCATTTGTTGGTCTTCTCATAAATCCATGTTCCTTTTGCCATCATAATTGTTCGTGTTAAATCTCATCTATCATTAATCTCACTATACATATTGTCAGTAATATTAGGGAATATTAAAAAAGAAGAAAATATTGCAGTCAACACATTCTGATTGAACCTTGGATGATCGATATAAATGATCCATGGGACATGGGACACAGGACCACAGCCCTAGAATGTGAGGAGAGAGTACTGGGAAATTCTCACATAGGAAGTTCTTGTTCAGATTAGCATACGCATGTTTGTTTCCCCATGCTTTCATTCATGGAGCAATGATAAATGGCCAGGACTATATGCAGTAATGTCCATGGGTAGAACCCATCTATTCTCTGTTGTAAATGTAAAAATATGGGTCACAGTGAATGTCGTATATTCCCTATTAGTGTCAGGTCCCGGGGTCCAACTTGCAGCACCTCGACCGCCCAGCTGCTTGAAATGGTCACAGTTCCAGCAAGTGCTGTGTCCTCTTCACTGCTCACTATATAACTTGTAATCGCCATATCTGGTATCGCTGCTCGTTCCCTCTTGACTGAGCTCTAGTATATATGGAGTTGTGCCTGGTAAATGATGAGGGTGATGCGGCCTAATCGCCAGAGTGCGGTGGCTCCTTTAATCAGCTCATCGGTAAGGGTGCTTGGAACTGGACCTCCAAAAAACTGAAATTGATGGCCTGTCCTACAGATAAACCATCAGTACAGTCCTAGAAAATCAGTACTAGAAAACCACTTTGAGGATCTAAGCAGAATGTCAAGATATTTTCTTTGAGGAACTTGTTGAAGGGCATTAGTTTCTTTTGTTAGAGTTCAAGGTGTGAGGCATATGTCCATTCTCTTTGCATGCTTCGCACTGCAAATTCTTCCTCCTTGTATGAGCTAGCAACCATTTCTGGTCTCTTCATTTATCAGTTTATAACCTGTGTTTCTGTTTGATCTATCGAATACCCAAATGTGGATTTCTCTAGCTATAAAATATACATTTATTATTTTCTAGATATATGTAAGAGCACAATTCGAATATGATCCAGCAAAGGATGACCTAATACCCTGTAAAGAAGCTGGCATCAGATTTAGAGTTGGGGACATTATTCAGATTATTAGTAAAGATGATCACAACTGGTGGCAAGGCAAACTGGAAAATGCAAAGAATGGTACTGCCGGTCTCATACCGTCTCCAGAGCTACAGGAATGGTATGTATTCGATTGTGTAATTATCCAGTGTGTATACTGTACAGAAGACTAGAGGTGGATTTAGACTAACTAATAATCGTCCACATTATTGGGAACGACTGTTCCTGCGAACGCTCATTCCCGATAATCGGGCAATCTAAATGTGCCACTGATCACCCGATGAACAAGCAAAACGCTTGTTCTTCAGATGAGCCTGACGTTAATGCAGGCACCGCCAATCATCATTTCCGGCCAGCAGATTGTGTTACCCAGAAACAATAGCGATCCCTCGTCCTCATACTGTGAACAAGGTCTCTGCATGTAAATGGTTCTTCCTGCCAGGCTCTCTTTATCTGATTGCAGTGAGATGTCAAGTCAACAACATGTGACTGCTGTAGCCAGTCACTGGCTTCTTCAGTACACTGCTGCTGACGTTGTGATTAACTGCAGTGGTCACATATTGTTGGTGTGACCTCGCCACTGCAGTCAGATAAACAGAACCCGCCAGGAGAATGGGAGTGGCAACATCAAATCCGTTAGATAAGTAACACCCAGTTCCTTTTTTACAGGGGGATCCCATGTGTTTGGTTTCTTCCTGAAAGTGGACAACCTCTTTACCGTAACTGACATTGACTTACAGGGTAGCTACCCATAGGTGGCACTAGAGTTTTCCTTCAAGTGGGGGGGGGGGGGCGCAAATTTGCATTTACAACCAGATGGATATCCACAAGGGCATGATATGTAGAAACACACATCCTGTATGTGCCCACAGTTTAGTTAATTCTGCCTGTTGTGAGACCTTTATGCCTTCAAATTTATTGCATCCATTCAGATACCTGTTTTTAATTTACTCTTTTCAATGAAAATTATTCTTAATTGAAATACAGCCAAGTTTTATTACTGTGTTTACAATGCAGTTCACTTGTTGGGGTGGATTTATTTTTATGATCTAACTGCTCGATTTCCTACATCTCCTGGGAAACGGTAAAACTAATTTTAAGGCACAAAATATACTGTTGTCCTTTGAAAGCAGCAAGTTAATAGCATTCGTGCAATTTACATATAAAGTACATAGATTGTGAGCTAGCAGCTTGTGGACAAATGTTTTGATCATTATTTTGCGCTGTTTAACACAATTTAGTTGATACGACTACAATCTAAACGGTTACATAAATATTCTGTGTCTGCCTCTACAGCACCGAACAATGACTTGATATAGGACATTAACACACACATATATTTTTTTAAATCACTCATTGTTCATCTGATGCCAGAGGTTTTTAAAAAAAATGTAGGCAATATCTATTGATGAAAAAATTACATCCAAGCATTTGCAATCTTTGACTCATTATACTATATTGGTCATATTTTATCGATTTCTTGGCCATTACTGTGTGTTTATTACTTTATCCATTTATATAGCACCAAAATATTTCAGAGATGTTAATCACTCACATTTGTCCCTGTCATGGGTTGGGTTTGACCAGTAATTTACTACATTAAAGGGGTTACCACACACACATACGTTTTCGTTTAAAATCTTTAAAAAAAAAAAAAAATGCAGTTATATACTTGCTATGGCACCTCCTGGTGCTCTGTAGATTTCTTCTCAGAACGTCCACATAATGTGTCTGGTGTCAATGATCACACGTGTACAGTCAAACCTCAGTTCCTCTTGTAGGTGGGTGGCAGAGGGATTCCTGCTATGTGGCAGGCCTTGCCTATAGGAATCTGTGCACTAGCAGGTACTGTAGCTTTTACTCATCAGAATTCAACACATTAGTTGTATGGTCTGAGATGGGAATCAAGACACTAGAGGTCTCCATAAGTACCGTAGGTAACGATCTACACACAGGAACATTTGATAGGATTTAAAAAGTTTTGGATCATCTGAGTTAAGTATTTATGGGCTAGCTTCTTTAAAGGGCATCTTTTACCAAGGATCATCAATATCAAACCAGGCACAAAGCCAGGTAGGGTTGCCCCAGCTGCCCTCCCTGTCTCCCTGCCTACCTTTCGCCCACTTACGGCATTCAGCACAAAGTCATGTTTTAAAATGAGTGAAGCGAGGGTTAGTCCTAACCTCTGTGTGCCCTTGCTTCTCTGCTTTGCTTTGAAAGACTTTTCCTCCTCCCCCCCCCCCCCCCCCATTTGATTGACAGGGCCAGGTGAGATGACTATTTGGACGTGTCAAAATGAATTCACATTGTGAATAATTACAAATCTTGTTATTGAGAACATGAAAAAGGAATACTATGGCATTACAGAAATAAAAGGGAGTATTATATGTACACACTTGTCAACAATGAATTTGCAATATCAAGAAGGAAATGTAATGGAATTATAGAAATCATAGGATCAATAGATATGATTATGCAAATAATAAAGAAAATGGGAAGAAAATATTGAAAACATTTTAATTTAGTCATTAGCGATTTTGAGCATAACAGAAAAACATGAACCTAAACTGCTTTACATCCTATCAATTAGGTTATTAATGGCTGTCTAAGGAATGTTCTGCCTCGGTGAATGCACTTGGGCACGCATATAATCAAGATCAGCTGCTGCCAGCTCCCTTTGCAATTCCTGACCAATGATGTTCCAGATGAGCTTGATAGAAGACCACTCTGGAGAAGCTGCAGGCCATGCTACCACGTTTAGGCCACACAGGCTGCTCACAATAGCACGAGCAACATGTGGTCTGAGGTCCTGTTGAAAAATGGATCCTGGGACCCTTTGGAGAAATGTTTGTACCCCTGGTTTCACAACCAAATCATTGTAATCCTGAGCTGTTGGTGTACCTGAAATAAAGACTAAAAGGGTGTGGCTATTGTATGTTATGCTGCCCCACACCATAATCCTGAGAGATTATGGCCAGGACTAGGACCGCTGTGGCATTCTGTTGTGAAGGCCTCTTAATGGTTTCCAGACCAATCTATGTCTGTCATTGCATCCGGGGACTCATCTCTGAAGTGCAAAGACCTTCATTCCAGCCTCCATCTTACTGTACACTATTATAGCTTTTGAGAGCAGTGGCGTGAGGTCAATGGAACACCTGTAGCTGGACATCTGCCTGGTAGCCCAGTGCTGTGCAAGCACTTTCTGCTGGTTTGTGTAGACACTGTTTTCCACCCTAGACTTGGAATGTGACTACGCGCCATTCATTTAATCAGGCGATCTGTCCATGCAGTGGTTCACGCCTGTGCCCTTCTTGCTGTTCTTCCAGGTTGTCATTGTTTTCCCAACCACCAGGACACATGATGTTGAACAATGCTGACATCATCCCACCCAACTTGATCAGATTTTTGAGGTTTCATCCAACTAAAAAAACTTTGCTTTCAATCTGTTTTTTTTTGCTGCTCCCACTTGCCACAGATTACAGCTAGGTGCTTGAAAATATGATCATCTGCAGATCTCATCGACACCTGTTTCCTCGATTTGCATAACGTTACGGCTTGTCCTTCTTGGTGTTGCAGTTTCAATATTGAGGAGTGTGTATATACAGTAATATGTAAGAAGAAAAAAATGCTTTAAAATAAGAATGACTTCAAAAATTGTGTTCATTTTTATCAATTAACTAAATTTAAGCAAGTGAATGAACAAGAGAGAAATGTAAATCAAATCAATATTTGATGTGACCACCCTTTGCCTTCAAAACAACATGAATTCTTCTAGGCAGATGTGCACACAGTTTTTGAAGGAACTTTGCAGGGAGGTTGTTCCAAACGTCTTAGAGAACTCACCAGAGATCTTAGGCTTCCTCAGATCTTTCTGTCTCTTCATGTAATCCCAGATGGACTTAATGGTGTTGAAATCAGGGCTCTGTAGGGGCCATATCATCTCTTCCAGGACTCTACAGTGAACATACACTGCCTGTCACAAAAAAAAAAGTCGCCACCTGGATTTAACTAAGCAAATAGGTATCAGCCTCCTATTGGCTTCAATTTGCTAGGGAGCATAAAGATTGGACTCTGGAGCAATGGAAGAAGGTCATGTGGTCTGATTAGTCAAGATTTACCCTATTCCAGAGTGATGGGCGCATCATGGTAAGAAGAGAGGCAGATGAAGTGATGCACCCATCATGCCTAGTGCCTACTGTACAAGGCTGTGGGGGCAGTGCTCTGATCTGGGGTTGCTGCAGTTGGTCAGGTCTAGGTTCAGCAACAGTATGTGCTCCAGGAATGAGGTCCGCTGACTACCTGAACATACTGAAGGACCAGGTTATTCCATCAATGGATTTTTTCTTCCCTGATGGCACAGGCATATTCCAAGATCCCAGGATTCATCGGGCTCAAATTGTGAGTGTGGTTCAGGGAGCATGAGACATAATCTTCACACATGGATTGGCCACCACAGAGTCCAGACCGTAACCCCTTTGAGATGTGCAGCAGTCAGACTCTACCATCATCAATAAGATCTTGGTGAAAAATTAATGCAACACTGGATGGAAATAAGTCTTGTGACATTGCAGAAGCTTATCAAAACTATGCCACGGCGAATGCGTGCCGTAATCAAAGCTAAAGGTGGTCCAACTAAATATTTTTGGTGGATACTTTTTTTTTTTTGGATGGCCAGTGTAGTTCTTAATGGCATTTGGTTGTATTTTTGGGGTGGTTGTCCTGCTGCACAATAAATTTGGAGCCAGATGCCTCTATGATGGTATTGCATGATGTATACGTTTCTGGCTGTATTTCTCTGCATTAAGGAAAGCATTAATCCTGACCAAATCCCCAACTTCATTTAAAAATGCAGCTCCAAACTTGCATAGAACTTCCACCATGCCTTACTGTTGCCTGCAGACACTCATTATTGATCTGTGGCTAGTTCTCTGGGATATTTGGAACAACCTCCCTGTCTAGTTTCTTCAAAAACTGTGTGCATGTGTACATAGAAAAAATACTGTTTTGAAAGCAAAGGGTTGTCACACCAAACACTTGTTTGAAATAATTTCTCTTTTGTTCATTCACTTTGTATTATGTTTTCTTACTTTGTAGTCCCCCCCCCACCCACATATAGCTAAAACCTGTGTGTATATGTGTGTGTGTGTGTGTGTATGTATGTGTATATGTGTATATATATATATATATATATATATATATATATATATATATATATATATATATATATATATATATACACACACACACACTCTTATGTTTAGATCTATTAACATGTATGTTTTTATGTTGCCATATTTTAGGCGTGTGGCATGCATTGCAATGGAAAAGACGAAACAAGAACAGCAAGCCAGCTGTACTTGGTTTGGCAAAAAAAAGAAGCAGTATAAAGACAAATATCTGGCAAAGCACAATGCAGGTATGGAATGTCAGTGCAAAGTATTTCAGATGTGATTTGTTGGGAATGTCGGCCTTTTAATAGACTCTGAGCACAAGCAGTGACTTTCCTGGTTTATCTGGTCTTGCACATTTCTCCTGCAATCTTTCCCTGTTTAACAGAATAATGCCTCATTCACACGTCCATATTTTGGTCAGTGACTGTGAGCCAAAACCAAGATTGGAGCCTCCACTGACATAAGGTATAAAGGAAAGATCTGTCCTGTGTTTAGAGCCATGCCTGTTTTTTTCTCAAAATCACTAATGGAAATCTCTGACTTGTGAATGAGGCTTAAGGAGAAGGATTCCCTACTGGTAAATTCACGTCACAGCTGCTGCTTGACATGAATTTATTACAGCTACTGATTATCTTTTATGCTCAAGCCCGCCCATCAGTGCCGGTGACGTCACCGGGCTCACTGCTGGGCAGAAGCCTCCGCCTGGCAGCCCTATGGAGTGCCCGGTTCCTCACCGGAACTCCAGAAAATGCCTTTGCCCTGTGCGATTCAGGGCAGGGCAAAGGAGAGCATCGGAGCATGAACTGCTCCGATGCTTTAGTCGGGGGGGCTGCCTGGATCAAAATAGGGATATGTCCAGGTTCAGCTCTGAACCTGGACAACCCCTTTAAGCACTTTGATGGGAAGAATTTTCCCATTAAGTAGGGGTGGAGAGAAAATCTATATCCATCATTACTGCTTCACATTGCAGTTTAATTTTGGAAGTGCACTGATTCTTGCAAATAAACTGAATGCTGACCATGTTAAAAGGGAATCTGTCACCTGGTTTATGCTGCTGTATCTGAGAGCATCTTGAATTGGTGACAGAGACCCGGATTCAAACATAGGGACCCTTTTTTTTTTTCCGTCTCATATCCAACGAGAGCTGAGAGCTGGAGTCTTCGGATTTGAGCTGCTGCTACCCATGCCCTGCAGCAAATGATTGACAGCTTTATTCTTTTCTGAGTATAGGTATAAAGCTACCAGTCAGTGTGGTGAGGAGCTATGCATACGTGTGTGCACTGCCTTGACCAGACTCCAGCATCTGGTTCCCAATGGCTGCTCACCATTGGTTTCAAGAAAGTATTTAGGCAAAAAAAAGTAAATGATCTAGCATTTGAATTCAGGCGTGTGTTGCCAGTTCATGCTGCGCTCCATATGGGGCCCATTTCAGACATTGACAGCATGTCGCTAGGATATGCCATCAGTGTCAGATTGGAGTGTCCCCAGAGGTGGAACCTCAACCTTTCTCTTAAACGGTACCACCCTCTTCCCAAAATGAAGCACGGTCTCCCTCCTTTCACCACTATAAGATCCAAAAAACAACCAAGCACTGGGTCAGCTATATTCGAAAGTGCCGTTAATGAAGGGCGCATTGCGCATGCACGGCCATTTCTTCAGTCTTCCAGTATTGGACTGCTGGAAAAAAAACAAGCCAGTGCTATGCTATTTTTTTTTTTTTTTTAACTCCCATAGCGGGGATTTAGAGTGTGGCAGTGCATGCACAATATAGGTCTCCTTCACTTCAAGGTGCCTGTTTTGGAGATAGGTGCAGGTCACACCATCGAGACCCTACCGCACCTGACATTGATCGCATACCCTAGCGATATCTTATATCCACACGTGTGTTCCACAAACTAATACTCAGTAGTTTTTCATGGATCCTTAATCAAAGCTGTGTGCAGGATGCTGCTCCGGGACTTGTCAAAGTTGCTCAATAGGAAGCTGACTGAGTGCACATGGACTGGAATGCACAAAGAAGCTGCAGTCTGGCTATGAAAAGACAGAATGTGATGTATTAAGGGTTTTTACTTCGCTATATGGAATACTATAAGTTTCATGTTTTAAATAAAGGATCAATTAAGCACTATTGAATATTAGTCCGTGGATTGGCGGCTGGTGGAGGTGCCATGTATGAAGACTTTGCCACGATTTCTCTATGTTTGGCATATCCTAGCAATATGCCATCAATGTCTGAAATGAGAATACTCAGTCATTCTACAAATAAAATTTCAAGTTTTAGGCTGGTGTCACATTTAGCAGTTGTGTTTTCTGTTTCACCTTTTTTCTCTTTAAAGGGTTTGAATCTCTCATAGTTATTGTTACACCAAGTAGCCAGGTATTCTAGTCTTAGATTACAGAACAGATGAGAAACCCTGGGCTAAGGGATTATATTTATCATGTCCGTTACAATATCTCAGCCATAGGCAAGTGAATGAAGCAGACCTGTCCTACCAAACACAGCCACAGGTATAGATGGTGCCGTACTGGTCACTGCAATGGAGAGGGTTGGACCCCCACAGGCTGTGACGTTCAACATGGTGTTTGAGCTGCAGTCAACATGTTATAGAGCAAGGGGAGCTGTGCAGATTGATATCGTTTTATGGGAAAAGATTCGGTATAAGGCTACTTTCACACTGGCGTTTCTGGATCCGCTTGTGAGATCCGTTTCAAGGCTCTCATAAGCTGTCCAAAACTGATCAGTTTCGCCCCAATGCATTCTGAATGGATAAGGATCCGTTCAGAATGCCTCCGTTCAGCCTCCATTCCGCTCTGGAGGCGGACACCAAAACGCTGCTTGCAGTGTTTTGATGTCCGCCTGACGATGCAGAGCCAAACGGATCCGTCCTGACTTACAATGTAAGTCAATGGGGACGAATCCATTTTCACTGACACAATATGGTGCAATTGAAAACGGATCCGCCTCCCATTGACTTGACTTTCAGTGTAAGTCAAAACGGATCCGTTTGCATTATCATGAACAAAAAAAAAATATATATAATTTTTATTAATTTTTTTTGGTTCATGGTAATGCAAACGGATCTGTTCTGAACGGATACAAGCGTTTGCATTATAGGTGCGGATCCGTCTGTGCAGATACCAGACTGATCCGCACCTAACGCAGGTGTGAAAGTAGCCTTAAACTTGTATTTTTATTTTTTTCTAAAACAGCCCGCTTTTTGGCATCTGATATGTTCATTTAGAGTATCGGTACAGGGAGGAGGAGACAGCCGGGTTTCTCAATGGGCGTCTCCTTCACCCTGGCTGTAGCGCCGTCCAATCACAACGGAGAGCGTCACAGCGCCAGGAAGGAGACGCCCATTGAGAAACCTGGCTGTCTCCTCCTCCCTGTACCGATACTCTAAATTAACATATCAGACGCCAAAAACTGCGGGGGCCATATCGCCGAAACGAAGGGGTGTTTTAGACAGAAAAAAAAGTGCTGGCATCTGTAGGGGCCGCTCTGTCTAGTAAGCATACTAGTTTGTAACCTATAATCCCGTGAAAGGTCCTCTTTAAAGGGTTTGTCTGAGTATTTTTAAGTGTATAGGAATGAGCCATCCCATTTAGGCCTCATGCAGACTAGCGTTGTTGTGTTCCGTTCCTCAAAATGGGGTTCCGTGATCCGTTTTTGTTTCCGTTTGTCTTCCTTTATTTTTAAGTCAAGTTTGCCATGCAAATGATAGGAAAAAAACAGACGCGGATGACAATCTTGTGTGCCTCCGTTTTTTTTCACGGTCCCATTGACTTGAATGGGTCCTCGAACCGTTTTCCGTGAAAAAAATAGGACATGTTATATTTTTTTGACGGACTGGAACCACGGATCACTGACACGGATGACAAACGGTGCATTAGCTGAGTTTTCAACGGACCCATTGAAAGTCAATGGGTCCGCAGAAAATCACGAAAAACTGAACTACGGACACGGAATAAAACCGGTCGTGTGCATGAGGCCTAAAATGAATGGGACAGTTTAGGTGTAATTACAGCTGCCCACCGCTGCTGTTGCGACAGTGAGCAGGTAAACAATGAAAAGAAGGCAGCACTGTCACGGCTCATGCCTTCTCTTCAACCAGTTGATCCTGGGGATAGGCCATCAATAAAAATAACTGGGACAACCCCTTTAAATTGCTGCTCATTCTGGGCTTTGAAGTCAAGGAGGCGACTCTCAGGAGGATCTCAAAACCAGAATTAGGCTACTTTCACACTAGCGTTCGGGTGTCCGCTCGTGCGCTCCGTTTGAAGGGGCTCACGAGCGGCCCCGAACGCATCCGTCTGGCCCTAATGCATTCTCAGTGGAGGCGGATCCACTGAGCATGCATCCGCCTGCCAGCGCTCAGCTTCCGCTCCGCTCAGTGAGCGGACACCTGAACGCTGCTTGCAGCGTTCGGGTGTCCGCCTGGCCGTGCGGAGGCGAGCGGATCCGTCCACACTTACAATGTAAGTCAATGGGGACGGATCCGCTTGAAGATGACACTATATGGCTCAATCTTCAAGCGGATCCGTTCCCCATTGACTTTCAATGTAAAGTCTGAACGGATCCGCTCAGGCTACTTTCAGACTTAGAAAATTTTCTAAGTAATAATGCAGACGGATCCGTTCTGAACGGATGCAAACGTCTGCATTATCGGAGCGGATCCGTCTGATGAAACATCAGACGGATCCGCTCCGAACGCTAGTGTGAAAGTAGCCTTAAACGGTTCAGTTTTGTCCCCATTCATTGTTAATGGGGACAAAACCGATCAGGATGCATAAGTATGCATCTGTTCCGTTTTGGTGCTGCGAAACAGAACAAACTGGATATGGCATGTAAGTCAACGGAGCCAGATGTGAAAGAACAGATATGGCGCTTTTTGACTTACAATAATTTTCATACTGGATCTGGTTTGTTCAGTTTTGATTTAATACAACTGGATTCGGCTGAAACGGATGCATCCGGATTTATTAAATAGCACAGATCCTTTAATTCCGATTTTGAGATCCTCTGCCAGATCTCAAAACTGGAATTGACAACACGGATGTGAAAGTAGCCTAATACTGTATCTTTTCCCACAAAACTGTATATCAACCTGCTCAGCTACTCCTGCTCTATAACTGCCTACACCATACATTGCATATTCACGGTGACCGGTTTCCTTTAAAGGGCTTTTCTGGGACTCCAAATATGGTGTGGTATACAGAAATGTTATAAAAAAAAAACACCTTAAAAACCTCCATTCCCCTCCATTATGACAGTCACGCGGGGAAAGTTGGGGGGGTCTCTGCTTATGGCACTGCAGTGATGTGCCTATTTATTCCATCGGCTTCAGTGGTCATCAAACTACCTCACTTTAAAAAGCACTCCCATAAAAAAAACTTTATTCCCTGTCCAACTACTCCATCTAACCACTGCCAAGGTTAAAGCAACACACTCACAAAATGTTTTGTTCTCTGACCCATTAGAAAGGTACATGATGTAAACTGTAATGACGGTAGTCTTCTTACCAGTGACTGTTTTTCTGAGCTGTCGCCTTCTTTCCGAGCCTCAGCCATGTCATGTTACCAGCACTCTGATCTCCAACTGACACAGGACAGGAAGTCCGTTACTTCTCTATTCATTCCTATGAGACAGACATTGAGTCTCCCATAGGAATACATAGAGAAACTGGCTTTCTTCCTACCCATAAGATGCTGTGTCAGTTGGAGAGTGTTGGTCACATGACATAGCTGAGGATGAGAAGGGAGGTTATAACTCACAAATGCAGTTACTGGTAAGAATATTACCTTCACTACAGTTTGCATCATGCACCTTTTTAACTGGTCAGAGAAGAAATTTTTTTTGTGGGAGTGCTTGTTTAACCTCGGATTGCGGTTACATGGAGTAGTTGGGCTTGTCTTCCCTGCAGTGCTAGATGCATATACTACCAGTAGCCCTGGATTGGTGGCACTGGAATGCAGGGCTGAGTAGGTAAGGTTTTTTTGTTTTTTATATTATAGCGTTCCTGGCCTTCCTCCCCACAGTTTTGTACGGTCCCAGAAAATCCCTTTAATATTACATGTACACAATTATGTTTATCATGTTTTAGTAATACTTCAAATTTTTTTATTTTCTTGTCTCAAATGTTTTTCCAGTCTTGTCAAAAATGATTATTTTATGTATATGGCCCAGAACAGCAACATTGAGATTGGTCAGTGCTAGACACTGGTTTATAGCATCTATTTAATTATCCTCATTTTAAATATTATTTGAGGACAAAGCTGAATTCTAGTCCTCATATTTAAAGCCTGACTCCACTTGAAAACCTGCTGTGAGTTCAGGATAGTAGATGGAACTGCGCATCCAGAGCACAGAGTTGACGTGTAGCGGACATTTATGCCGCCATTTCATGTCCTTGCATTGAGGGGCTGCTTTCAGGTTGGTTTTCAACCATAAATACAGATGGCATATTGAGAGGATATACAATAAGGTCCTCAGTGTCATACCCCCCACCAATCAAACCTTCAATGCTTATCCTGTCAAAATGCCATAAATATTTTTAGTGGAAGCCCCTTTAAAATCTCCTTGTGTCTGAAGAGTCAAAGAGAGTCAAAAATGTTTGTTTCCAACCAGAGCAATGACTTTGCTCTATAGGTAAAAATTTAAACTCTAACGAGTAAAACAAAGTTTGCAGAATTATTGCATATTTTAGATAAGATTTTAAATGTGTAATGTGAAATGAACGAAGTGTTGTGTGTTTGTGTGTTATATGCTTTGCGTCTATATTTTTATTTTGTGCATATTAGAAACTGTTTCATTAATATATTGCAATCCATATCTGACCCCTGTGCATTTTTCATGCTGTCTTTCCCCCAATGGCCTCTGTGCATGTAAGTAACCTGTCAAGTGATGATGCCTGCTTTTTTATTTTTCATTTTAATGTTTGACTTTCAATAATTTTATTACTCAGTTTTAAACCTAGAATAAAAAAAAAAAACAATTGCCTGAATGTTTTACTTTCAGTACTGCCTATTTACACCATTATCTTGTTGGGTATGTTTCTTTAGCATCATAATTTGCTGCTAAGCATATGTTACCATTTTCATATTTGTTGTTTAAGTGTCTTGTGTTGCCATTTTATGAGCTAGATAAGTTTATTTTTTTCTTTCTGCCCCCTCTATATAAAAAAAAGTAAGTTAATAAAATATATTAAAAGGGTTCTCCGGTAAAGTATGTTGATGACCTATCCTCAGGCTAGGTCATAAATATCCGATTGGCTGGGCCATGACTCCCAGCATCCCCGCTGATCATCTGGTAGAGGCTGGGCGCTCTGTGAGCACCGCAGCCTCTTCCTAGGCCATGTGACATCACCATTCATCGGTCACATTGCCTAATTTCACCACAGCCCCGTTGAAGTGAATGGGGCTGAGATGTTATACCAAGCACAGCCGCTATACTATGTACGGCACTGTGCTTGATGAGCTGCTGGGAGCCGGCTACCTGGAACAGCTGATAGGTGGGGGCATCGGGACTTGGACTTCCTCCGATCTGATAATGATATGCTGAGGATAGGTCATCATCATTATCCATTAGCTCTTTAATGCAGTTTGTCATGCCTTCAGGCATCATATGTTAAAGGGGTTGACTGGGAGTTTTGATATTATGACCTATCCCTGGGTATGTCATCAATATCGGATCTGTGGGGTTCCTACTCCCAGTAAGCCAACTGAAATGCTCCAGTGAGCGCTGTGGCCTCATCACAGCATACCATACTCTGCACCATACATTGTATAGTGTATATTGCAGCTCCGGCTCCTTCACTTGAGCTGCAAGTAGGCTATGTGACATCACTGGCCTAGGAAGAGGCTGCGGCGCTCACTGGAGTGCCACAGCCTCTTCAAATAGCTTTTCAGCTGGGGTTCTGGGAGTTAGAACCCACCGATCAGATATTGATGAGCTATACTGAGGACAGGTTATAAATATTAACATGCTGGACAACCCCTTTAAACTTGTAGTCCTGTAAAGAAACTCCTTAGACTAATAGTTATTCTAGTGAATTGTACATAGAGTAATACACTGTGACCCCATTTTTCATTAGACTTCATGCCGGAAGTGAGGTATTCCTAAAGGGGTTATCCAGGAATGAATATTGATGACCTATCCGCAGGATAGGTAATCAGTAGGGATGAGCGAATCGACCTCGGATGAAACATCCAAAGTCGATTCGCATAAAACTTTATTTCAATACTGTACGGAGCGAGCGCTCCGTACAGTATTAGAATGTATTGGCTCCGATGAGCCAAAGTTATTACTTTGGGAAGTCTTGCGAGGCTTCACGTAATAACTTCATAAATTGATTTCTACTGTAAAAAAACATTTCTCGGGTTCGGTTCCAACTGGTACCTTGAAACCGAACCAGAGTTCAGGAAATGTTTTTTTTACAGTAGAAATCATTTTCTGAAGTTATTATGCGAAGTCTTGAGAGATTTCGCAAAGTAATAACTTTGGCTCATCTGAGCCAATACATTCTAATACTGTACGGAGCGCTCGCTCCGTACAGTATTGAAACAAAGTTTTATGCGAATCTACTTCGGATGTTTCATCCCTAGTAATCAATATCAGATTGGTCAGGGGTTGACAACCGGGACCCCTGCTGATCAGCTGCCATTCAAGTCAAAGGGGCTAAGCTGCAATACCAAGCACAGCCACTATACAATGTACGACGCTGTGATCTGTAAGCATCCGGGAGGCCGCCACATTCTCCGCAGCTTCCCAAAACAGTTGATCGGTAGGGTTGCCAGCACTCTGACTCCCACCTATTTGAAATTGATGACTTATCCTGTGGATAGGTGACCAATATTATTTCCCAGATAACCACTTTAGTCGAAGGACTAAAAAGATATTCGGTAAAGTGACTAAGGATATGACTTTAACATTACACTCCATTGATTCTCTATTATCAAATATATGGATAATTTACTATCCTAGCAAAGGAATACTAAAGCATATTTGCTATGCATTTGTCATTCTTTTGTAATTTTTTTTAAAAGTGTACCTGTCACCATGAAAATGTAGTGCAGTTTGCCATCAACATGTTATAGAGCAGAAGGAGCTGAGCAGATTAATACGTAGTTTTGTGGGGAGAGATTCAGCACAACTGATAAATTCCTGCTCATTTTGAGCTTTGAAGTCAAGGAGTCGGTCCTATTAGTGATTGACAGCATCCCTCTATGACTGTGTATACAGAGATGTCAATCACTGATAGGATCTCCTCCTTGACTTCAAAGCTCAGAATGAGCAGGAATTAAAATTAATATGTAGGGATACCCCATAGCAGCTAGTTTCCACCTAGTAGCTCAGAGGAAACTGACAATAAGGCGGTATGCACAACTGAGTGGTCAGCCACATCTCCTTGATTGACGGCAGTTCTTCTGAACCAAGCTCACTGCTTCATAGTGATTTATGATGCATTGAGTTCCTATTGTACTGTATTCACATCATGAATTGCAGATGCTGTATGTGAGATAAATCTCACGATTGTGAATGCAGACATTTAACTGGACTTAGTCCTTTTGAAGGATAGACTGATTCCCTTCACCTGAAATGGCTGTCAATGAAAAAAAGTAGGTTTCCTTCAATTGCACAGCAAATTTCATTCAACAGCTTACAGCAAATGTCAATGGAATACACTTTTTTATTTTGCCACTAACCTTTAAAACTGATCCGTCTCCTGAATATAGAAACATAGAATGTGTCGGCAGATAAGAACCATTTGGCCCATCTAGGCTGCCCAATATACTGAATACTATGAATAGCCCTTGGCCCTATCTTATATGAAGGATGGCCTTATGCCTATCCCATGCATGCTTAAACTCCTTCACTGTATTTGCAGCCCACCACTTCTACAGGAAGGCTATTCCATGCATCCACTACTCTCTCAGTAAAGTAATACTTCCTGATATTACTTTTAAACCTTTGCCCCTCTAATTTAAAACTATGTCCTCTTGTAGCAGTTTTTCTTCTTTTAAATATTCTCTCCTCTTTTACCTTGTTGATTCCCTTTATGTATTTTAAAGTTTCTATCATATCCCCTCTGTCTCGTCTTTCTTCCAAGCTATACATGTTAAGGTCCTTTCCTAGTAAAGTTTTATCCTGCAATCCATGTACTAGTTTAGTAGCTCTTCTCTGAACTCTCTCCAAAGTATCGATATCCTTCTGGAGATATGGTCTCCAGTACTGAGCACAATATTCCAAATGAGGTCTCACTAGTGCTCTGCAGAGCGGCATGAGCACCTCCCTCTTTCTACTGGTAATGCCTCTCACTATACACCCAATTTGCTAGCATTTCCTGCTGCTCTATGACATTGTCTGCCTACCTTTTTAAGGCTGGTTTCACACGGGCGTTGCGGGAAAAGGTGTGGGTGCATTGCGGAAACATGCGCGATTTTTTCCGCGCGAGTGCAAAACATTGTAATGCGTTTTGCACGCACGTGAGAAAAATCGGCATGTTTGGTACCCAAACCCGAACTTCTTCACAGAAGTTTGGGATCGGGGTTGTGTAGATTGTATTATTTTCCCTTTTAACATGGTTATAAGGGAAAATAATAGCATTCTGAATACAGAATGCATAGTACAATAGTGCTGGAGGGGTTAAAAAAAAAAAAGACAATTATTTAACTCACCTTAATCCACTTGCTCGCGCTGCCCGGCTTCTCTTCTGTCTCCTTCTTTGATTGCAGGAAAAGGACCTGTGGTGACGTCACTCCGGTCATCACATGGTCCATCACATGATCTTTTACCATGGTGATGGATCATGTGATGACCAGAGTGACGTCACCACAGGTCCTTTTCCTGCAATCAGCAAAGAAGGAGACAGAAGAGGAGCCGGGCTGCACGAGCAAGTGGATTAAGGTGAGTTAAATAATTTTTGGGGGTTTTTAACCCCTCCAGCACTATTGTACTATGCATTCTGTATTCAGAATGCTATTATTTTCCCTTATAACCATGTTATAAGGGAAAATAATAAAATGATCGGGTCTCAATCCCGATCGTCTCCTACCAACCGTGCGTGAAAATCGCTCCGCACTTGCTTGCGGATGCTTGCGATTTTCACGCAGCCCCATTCACTTCTATGGGGCCTGCGTTGCGTGGAAATCGCACAATATAGAGCATGCTGCGATTTTACACAACGCAGAAGTGATGCGTGAAAATCAACGCTCATGTGCACAGCCCCATAGAAATGAATGGGTCCGGATTCAGTGCGGGTGCAATGCGTTCACCTCACGCATTGCACCCGAGTGGAATACTCGCCCGTGTGAAAGGGGCCTAAGTCTTCTGAAATAATGACCCCTAAATCCCTTTCCTCAGATATTGAGGTTAGGACTGTATCACTGATTTTATATTCTGCTCTTGGGTTTTTTACGCCCCAGGTGCATTATCTTGCACTTATCAACATTAAATTTTAGTTGCCAGATTTATGACCATTCCTATTGACCCATTGACTAGTTTTCCTAAATCCTTTTTCATTTGGTGTATCCCTCCAGGAACATTAACCCTGTTACAAATCTTTGTGTCATTAGCAAAAAGACACACCTTACCATCGAGGCCTTCTGCAATTTCACTGATAAAGATATTAAACAATATGGGTCCCAGAACAGATCCCTGAGGTACCCCACTGGTAACAAGACCATTGTCTGAATATACTCCATTGACTACAACCCTCTGTTGTCTGTCCCTCAGCCACTGCCTAATCCATTCAACAATATGGGAGTCCAAGCTCAAAGACTGCAATTTATTGATAAGCCGCCTATGTGGGACAGTATCAAAAGCCTTACTAAAGTCTAGATAAGCGATGTCTACTGCACCTCTGCCATCTATTATTTTAGTCACCCAATCAAAAAAAATCAATAAGATTAGTTTGACATGATCTCCCTGAAGTAAACCCATGCTGTTTTTCTTCTTTCAGTCCATGGGATTTTAGATGTTCCACAATCCTTTCCTTAAGTACGGTTTCCATTAATTTCCCCACTATTGATGTCAGGCTTACTGGCCTATAGTTGCCCGATTCCTCCCTACTACCTTTCTTGTGAATAGGCACAATATTTGCTCATTTCCAATCTTCTGGGACGACTCCTGTTACCAGTGATTGGTTAAATAAATCTGTTAATGGTTTTGCTAGTTCACCGCTAAGCTCTTTTAAAAGCTTTGGGTGTATCCCATCAGGCCCCTGTGACTTATTTGTATTAATTTTAGACAGCTGACTTAGAACCTCTTCCTCTGTAAAGACACATGCATCAAAAGATTCATTAGTCTTCCTTCCTAACTGAGGTCCTTTTTCCTTAATTTTCCTTTGTAAAAACTGAACAGAAGTATTCATTGAGGCAGTCAGCTAGTTCTTCATCTTCTTCCATATACCTTCCGTCTTTTGTTTTTAATTTTGTAATTCCTTGTTTTAGTTTCCTTTTTTCATTTATGTATCTGAAGAATGTCTTATCGCCTTTTTTCACTGACTGAGCTAATTTCTCTTCTGCCTGTGCTTTAGAAGCTCTTATAAGGCCTCTTTCACACGGGCGTTGCGGAAAAATGTGCGGGTGCGTTGCGGGAACACCCGTGATTTTTCCGCGCAAGTGCAAAACATTGTAATGCGTTTTGCACTCGCGTGAGAAAAATCGCGCGTGTTTGGTACCCAAACCCGAACTTCTTCACAGAAGTTCGGGCTTGGGATCGGTGTTCTGTAAATAGTATTATTTTCCCTTATAACATGGTTATAAGGGAAAATAATAGCATTCTGAATACAGAATGCATTGTAAAACAGCGCTGGAGGGGTTAAAAAAAAATAAAAAATCATTTAACTCACCTTAATCCACTTGCTCGCGATGCCCGGCATCTCCGTCTGACTCTTTTACTGTATAGGACCTGTGGAGAGCATTAACTATAGTTTAAGGACCTGGGATGACGTCACTCTGGTCATCACATGGTACGTCACATGATCTTTTACCATGGTGAATCACGTGGTGAGCAAGTGGATTAAGGTGAGTTAAATGATTTTTTTTTTTTTTTTAACCCCTCCAGCGCTGTTTTACTATGCATTCTGTATTCAGAATGCTATTATTTTCCCTTATAACCATGTTATAAGGGAAAATAATAACGTTCGGGTCTCTATCCCGATCGTCTCCTAGCAACTGTGCGTGAAAATCGCACCGCATCCGCACTTGCTTGCGGATGCTTGCGATTTTCACGCAACCCCATTCATTTCTATGGGGCCTGCGTTACGTGAAAAACGCACAAAGAGGAGCATGCTGCGATTTTCACGGCACGCAAAAGTGATGCTTGAAAATCACCGCTCGTGTGCACAGCCCTATAGAAATGAATGGGTCAGTATTCAGTGCGGGTGCAATGCGTTCACCTCCCGCATCGCATCCGCGCGGAATACTCGCTCGTGTGAAAGGGGCCTAACTTGTTTGGCCTCTCTGCCTAATCTTATAAATTATCTTTTTGTTTTTAATGATTTTGGCCACTTCTGCTGAGTACCACAGTGGTCTCTTCCTTTTTTTGCTTTTACTGACAAGCCTAATGCAATTATCTGTTGCCTTCAATAGAGCAACTTTTTAGTCCCATTTCTCCTGGACGCCATTGAAACAGTTCCAATCTGATAGGGACTCGTATACCACTAGTCTAATTTTAGAAAAGTCAGTTTTTCTAAAATATAAAACTTTTGTTTTTGTGTGGTGTGACTCAGTTACTGTACTTATAGTAAACCACACTGACTGGTGATTACTAGATCCCAAGCTTTCCCCTACAATAATGTCAGATACTAAATTCCCATTTGTGAATACTAAATCTAAAATGGCCTCCTTCCGGGTTGGCTCCTCCACTACTTGCTGTAGAGATAATCCCAGTAGGGAATTTAGAATATCTGTACTCCTGGCAGAAGTACCTATTTTGGTTTTCCAGTTTACATCAGGAAGATAAAAGTCTCCCATAATGATAACTTCCCCTTTCAATGTCATTTTAGCTATTTCCTCAACTAGTAGATCATCTAATTCTTTGACTTGGCTAGGTGGTCTATATATCACACGTACACGAGTTACCTTATGCTTATCAAGCTGCAAGGTAACCCAAACTGACTCTAAATTGGTCTCGCTATCTTTCACATACAGGGCCACCCCTCCCCCTTTCTTGCCTTCTCTGTCGTTCCTATATAGAGAGAACCCTGGTATTGTTATATCCCAGTCATTACTCCCAGAATATACTGCCCTACTTTAAGGGCAGCGTATTACAGGGAGGGGTCTGCTCTACAATTAGCCCAAAAAGCACATGATTCTGCTGTATTCAAGAGGGAAGCACTACCCCCACGTTTCCCCAGACACTCTTGCCTGTGTCTCTGCATGTGCAGAAAAGTGTCCGACACCGGTGAGCGGCGCGTAGAGTGTGATTTTATTTTTTTCTTCAGTGCATTACAATGCAGTTTTAAAAGGGGTATTCCTATATTATGGATTTGAGGCTGATGTGTGATTGGTAGGATTTAGTGTTGAGCGAATTTGTGTTTTTAAGTTCGGCTTTCAGGTTATCTAAGAATCCCGTAATGGATTCCCCTACCACGAACTATAACAGAATTCTATGACGCATGCACCACGGAAGCCTATAAGAGGCATTTTGTATTGCATTTCTTCATAATAGAAGTCTGTGGCCAGCATACACTTCTTTTATGATGGAATGCCTCTTACAGGCCATCATAGAATTCCGTTATGGTCCGTTGTAATGGAATTCTTAGACAACCCAAACCTGTGGGCCGAACTTGAAAACACAAGTTCGCTCATCACTAGTAGGATTCTGACATATAGAAATCCCAACATTCGCTGCAGTGTTATTTTGATTTATACTTTACTATTGGTTCCTAACTGCTGTTTTTAGGGAGGCACAAAGTCAAGCCATACTATATATCTAACCAGCCAAGAAAAGCCAGACATGGATGGTAAAATCTTAAGTGGCACTGTGATCAGGCAACCAATTGTACGCTCATGGCATATCAAAGCTGCGAGTTTTGAGCCTAGCAGCTCTTGGGAACTCGTATAATAAATTGAACTATGGCCAGATGCACATCTCCACTGTGTGTTGGAAACAGATCCCGCTGTCCCTTTTAGGAACTGAGTATTTCAAGGGACCACACAATTTTGTCATTACTGTATCTACCTAGTAAATAAGCTTTATTTACTGTAACTGGAATACCCCTTTAATGACATTGCTATAGCAGCTCATTTAATAGTATTGCAAATGCATATTCATGCATTTCAAACAAATTGTACATGTTGTAATTAGAACCAAACCCTGCTTTAGTCTTTCCAGCCACAGCATGTCCTATATTTCATGCACTGCTAACTGTGCAATGTAATTATAGTATATAGCAAGCTCGTGAAAAGCACAAAGGCATTAACCGCCATTAGAAGTAGTAAAACCAAGGATGAGTTTCATTAAAGACAATGGTGCTTGAAAACTGCAGTAGTGCACAGAAAGTGTGTCTTAAGGCAGCATTCGTTTTAATCACAGACTGTAGATGTGTGCGATAAAAAAAAAATGTGCACAAGCCAGTCAGTTTATATATTCATTATATGCAGTCTGGCCATCAAGACCTAAAACACACAAAATACAGTTACAATCCAACATCAAGATGCTGGTCAGGGTTAACATGGCATTGCAAAAAGCTTAAATGCTCATATTAACTCCAGTTATCCCAAGTGGGGTCCCACACAAGTAGTAGTATATATGGATAAGCATCACAACCTGTAACAGGACTTGCACTCTCTGTGACCATCTCAGTGAACATTTTACAATCGTCTTTTTATTTTTTTGGGTGTCTACAGTAAAATATGTTTAAAGAGGTTATCTCCTTTATTTATATTGATGGCCTATCCTCATATCTGATCGGCAGGGGTCCAACTCCCGGCACCCCCACTCATCAGCTGTTTGAAGAGAAGGCCGCGGTCCTATGAGCGTTTCCTTCTCTTCACTGTTTACTTGCTCACTGCTGCAGCAGGGAGCAAGTGTAATTACAATTAAGCCATCCCATTCACCTCTATGGGACGGCTCCTTCCTATTCAAGTGTATGGGAAGGAGCTGTCCCATTGAAGTGAATGGGATGGCTTAGGTGTAGCTACACCTGCTCACCACTGCGGTTGCGATGGTAAGCAGGTAAACAATGAGGAGAAGGCACCACTAGCAGAAATGTGGCCTTCTCTTCAAACAGCTGATCAGCAGGGGTGTTGGACCACCTCCGATCTGATATTGATGACCAATCCTGAGGATATGTGATCAATATAAATAAAGCGGATAACCCCTTTAAAGGAAAAATTTGGTCTGATCTTGGTCAGCCCCTAGATCATGTTCTCACTTCAGGATTTAGGCTTGGATTCCATGCGTACATCCTGGCAGAATACACTGACGTTCCTTCCAGTAATGCAAGTGAATGTTATATTTTATACCCCATTCCCAGGCTCTGGAAAAATCCACAGCCTGTTCATTATGGCAGCAGCATTCACATAAAAAAATACAAATTGCCTTCATTGATTTACAATGGGGTTAATTGATGTGCAGATCCACCAACACATCCATGACAGAAATCAGAGTTTCAGCCTTGGATTATGCCACAAATTCTCGGAAAAATACACCGGTTTTGCTTAAGGCAAATTCAACCCATGTGAACATAGCCTTGCATTCTTTTTTGTGCATAATTAAACTTAAAGGGGGTGTCCTATCTCAGAGTTTCCACAGCAAGCTGGGACCGAGTGCCCGCCCAAGATGGCCTTGCTTATGAAAACAGCAAGGCAGCTGTCCATGTATGATTGCAATTAATTTGGGCTATGCTAACAGTGTAGAACAAGCTACGCTGCTTCTGTAAATCCAGGAAATACGGAACCAGTGGTAGTTACGAAACATTGCAAACCCGCTCATGTGTTTCCATAAGCCAGGCCACCCTTCAAAGAGAGCCCGACACCCTGGAAATGAAGTGCAATCTATGGATGGAGTGTTTTTGCGTAGGAGAAACTGAACAGGTTAATACATGATATTATGGGGAAAGATTCCATATAACTATCAATAGCTGTCAATCACCAAGTAGAAAAGCCCACCGGACTCCTAAGCATAGAAGGAGCAGAGTTTTAAAGGGCATCTATCAGCAGATTTGTACCTATGAGACTGGCTGACCTGTTACATGTGCACTTGGCAGCTGAAGGCATCTGTGTTGGTCCCATGTTTATATGTGCCCGCATTGCTGAGAAAAATGAAGGTTTAATATATACATGAGCAACAGGGGCGTTACCGTTACTCCTAGAGGCTCAACTCTCTCTGTAGCTGTCGCACCCTCTGCACTTTGCCTAGGCCAGGCAGGGTGATGATGTTTTCACTGCCTGGTCCTGTTGGTCCCAGTTAATGGTACAAGTTATAAAAAATAATTATCTTGACCCTGCAGAGGAGGCGGTCTGGGGAGGATCGTATCCTTTGGGAGAGGAGGATAGAGGCTGGTGCCCTGTTTCATCTACCGGTGTACCGGATGACATAATCTCAAGCAGCGCGGTTTCTAAATTTTTACTACTTCATTACCCAGTGTGAACTACCTACCACACTACATCGGAACCAGCAGCGCAAGTAACTGTTGGGACACAGGACTGACTTTTATATTTTATTTTATGGTACAAGTTATGCTGACTGTTTTCCCTATCTGACCAGCTTCTCCTGCTCTATAGCCTGCTGCTGGCAGATGAAATAACATATTCAGTGCTGCACCTCTGCTCTCCTGCCCAATCTTACACTGTGTGTGGAGAGATGTGCAAAATGAGCAGGCAACATCGTGATCCCCAAGAAGTCTTGTGTATGGGTCCTACCACAACTGTACCGCTCAGTGTTGCACTAGTCTTTCCATGATACAGAGCCGTTTAAAAATAAAATAAACTTTAGCATGGATTCACACATGGTCAAATTTTTCACTATGGACAAATCCACCACAAAATCTGTACATATGTCTTAGGGCTGTATTACATTACAAAATATTTATCTGGAGGGAAGTGTTCCTTCCCGGCAATCGCCTGCTTGTTATTGGAGGAGACCACTGCTATTAACTTTAGTGATCTCCTCCACAGTATGGGGAGAAATGATCGCTAATGCCACCTCTCTTCCCCATACTGACTCGTTGTTTGCTGGCAGCGGATTGTGATTAGACAGCACTATCTGCCACCGGCAATCACTTTTAGGGTAACAGTGTATAAAATTTGGAATTGGTGTCAGGCTTGTCTCTCTAGCTGTTTGTTCTTTGTGACTTCAGTATATCTGCACCACTGTGTGTACTTGGGGACGGTCTGGTTCTACTTTATGCAGGAGTGCCATGTTGTAAAGTGAACCTAATATTTTTAAAGCATTTAATGACCAAATATTTTGAGATTTGAGCATCTTTTATGCTGTTTATTTTCTGTATCTTGCATCAGCGCCAGGCGCCACTCCCATTAGTCTATAGACCACCATTCTACAACAAAATAATAATAATGTAATGAGAAACAGTCTTCCTCCAATCATAATGGCAGTTAATTGTCAGTGGGGTCTGTCAGGGTGGAATAATAACAGTACTAGTAAAGTATATCCAGCTCCCCTTTCCTTTCTACCCCCTGGTGCACGGACAGGTGCAGGTCCACCTTGGTTTTCAACGTAAATAGGAGGGAGTCCAGCTCGTAGTAATTCTTTCAAGTCGCTTTGGTCTTTATTTATAATCCTTAAAAATACATCCAGTGAACATCATCTTCCCTCACCCTCTCGTTGACGCGTTTCGAACAATATAGTTCTTATTCGTTACTGGACTCCTTCCTATTTATGTGGAATAATAACCGCTCTCTGGGAGAGATTTATCAAAACTGATGTAAAGAAAAACCGACTGCAGTGGTTTTTAGACAGCAGTGTGAAACTAGCCTTAGTTGCCCATAGTAACCTTTCAGAATCCATCTATTTTCTAAAGGAGATCTGAACATGAAAGGTGGAAGCTGATTGGTTGCTGATTGGTAGAAACTAAGCCAGTATTCCTTTACACCACTTTTGATAAATCTACCCCTGTGTGTATTTTAGATATTGCTCGTGATATTTTCCAATTCCTCATTGCTAATGGGTGCAACCCGTTGACCTGAAGCATTAAAAAGTACTGATTATCAGGTCCAAGCTGCCTGAACCAAGGACAATGTGAAATCCCTCCAGGCTCCCTCATGATAGAGCTATTTCTAGGGCTAATGCACACAGCCGTGCACGTATTGCAGCCCGCAAACAGCGGGTCCGCAATATGCGGGCACTGGCTGTATGCACTCTGCATCACCGATGCGGACCCATTCAAGCCACCTGGAAGTTCGGAGCGGAACAGAGGAACGGAAGCACCACTGAGTGCTTCCGTGGGGCTTCTGTGCGTGCCTCTGCACCGCAAAAAAGTAGTGCCTGCACTACTTTTTTGCTGTGCGGACGGACCACAGACTCATTCAAGTAGAATAGGTCTGGATCCGTCTGCAATTTTTGGTCCCCAATGCACAGAACGGCTGTCTGCATGAGCCCTTACCCTGAAATCTTGTGGTCTTTCAAAGAAAAGTGTTTCAAAGAAAAATAAAAAATGAGCTGGAAAAGCGCATGTAGGTCCGTTGTTTGGCTTCTCTCTGCCCTGCTCGGCTTCATTGACATGACTTGCCCTACGTATATGAGTATAGAGAGAGACTAGCAGGATGCGGAGAAGCTGCATATTGACTTACCTTCCCCTTTTCCAGCATGTTTTTAAACTAGGTTTTCTCTGAAACACCACCGCATTTCAGAGCAAAACACTCATGAGGGAGCCTGGCCACATTTCATATTGCCCGCGTTTCAGGCAGCGCAGCTTCACCAATCGGTTCCCTTTAGAGGAACACCGAGGAAAGCAGATTCACTTCGCTCTTTGAACCTCACAATAAGGCCCTGCAATCAAAATAACAGTGCAAAAAGTTATACTCCGAGTGTCTTCAAGGCGGTGCTTCACTTTAGCAACATCACTAACCTAAAAGGAACATAACTTTTTGTTAATATGACCGATGCATCCTTCGTTACAATTGCTTAGTAGTCACCCATCTGATATACCTAATGTATGTAACATTAAGCAGCTGAGTGAAATATATTATTGAAAAGTAATAGTTTTAGCTTCACTTTTCCTGTGTAGTCTGTTTTGTTATGCACCATATGTAGTATTTTTTTTATTGCAGAACAGTGTTTTCTCTGGGAAAAAAAAAAGTCCATATCCTCTTCAAATAAATATTTTATTGAATGTCACTATTTATTGTGGAAAACAGCTTTTAAAACTTTGCTGAAATACATCTGAAGAATTCACTGTTCTACAAATAAATATCCTGTAAATAGCATGACTTTATTTTAATTTTTTTGCAAGAATCATTGCATGTGAAAAGTTGAAACTTTACACACAATTTAAAAGCATGTAAACAATTGAGCTTGTTTTATACGTTAGTTATTTAAAGTTTTTTGTTTGTTTTTTTTTTTTCAAATAAAGCTGTTTAGCTATTTAATGAAAAAATACAGAACTTTAATCCATTCCATAAGTCCTCCTCAATGTTGCTAGCAATGTGAACAGTCGATGCTTTCATTCTGGTTGCCCTGGTTATGACCAAAAACAGGCTTTTTATTATAAATCTTTTTAAGTGTTTCCTTATTCTTAGTGGAAATAATGCAGCAAATGCTAAAAATGGCAACAAAAAAAAACGACTCACCTCCTTAATTCCCCAGCGATCAAGAACAGATGCTTTGGCGATTCCCCCAGTCTGTGTTTCCAAGCTGTCAGCATTTTGGCACATAACTTCTGCATACAGTGTCACAGCCTCGGTGTTGTGCGAGTGACACGTTGCCGTGCATGACTGTTGCCAGCGGCAACGCGTTGATGTCTGCTTGGATGTGCTTTTGTCCCCTTCTCCTGGTTCCTCCCCTCTGTGGTGCTTGAGGGGTTAACTTCCTGGCTGGGTGTAGTCACTAGGGTTTTATCTCCTGTGGCTCCCTGGCTGGGGTCAGTTGTACTTCAGCTGTCGTTTGCGCTGGAGCTCTGCTGCAGTCCAGAGTGTTTCATCTGCCCAGTCCCTTAGGGCCACCTAGTGGGACATCGATGTCTTTCTTATGTCTCCTCCATTTTCCCTACCTTACCTGTTATGTTTGGTGAGGGTATATGTTCTGGGGTTGTTGTACGTCTAGTTGTTGCTCTGTGATTGCTGTATTGTGTCCGGCATGGATGCTAGATGTTCCCCTGTTTGTCTGTTGTGTCCTCCGGAAAGGGGTCTCATGGTTTCCCGGAGGGGTAAACCAAATTTCAAGTCTGTGAGCTGTTGCTGGTTTGCTGGTTCCTGTGTGTCAGTACGTACTGCATCCGTTTGGTGTTTGGATCGCAGGGAGTTTGGGAGGCTTTGAGGGGTGGGAGTGTCACGGACTCGGTGTTGTGCGAGTGAGGCTACTTTCACACTTGCGGCAGAGAGATCCGGCAAGCAGTTCCGTCGCCGGAACTGCCTGCCGGATCAGGCAAAATGTATGCTAACTGATGGCATTATAAGACTGATCAGGATCCTGATCAGTCTTAAAAATGCCTGATCAGTCGAAAAAATGCATTGAAATGCCGGATCCGTCTTTCCGGTGTCATCCGGCAAAAACGGATCCGGCATTTATTTTTTCACCTTTTTTTCAGTCTGCGCATGCGCATACCGGAAGGACGGATCCGGCATTCCGGTATTCTGAATGCCGGATCCGGCACTAATACATTCCTATGGGAAAAAATGCCTGATCCGGCATTCAGGCAAGTCTTCAGTTTTTTTAGCCGGAGATAAAACCGTAGCATGCTGCGGTTTTCTCTTTTGCCTGATCAGTCAAAACGACTGAACTGAAGACATCCTGATGCAAACTGAACGGATTACTCTCCATTCAGAATGCATGGGGACATACCTGATCAGTTCTTTTCCGGTATAGAGCCCCTGTGACGGAACTCTATGCCGGAAAAGAACAACGCAAGTGTGAAAGTAGCCTGACACGTTGCCGTGCATGCTTGTATGTGCTTTTTCTCCTGGTTCCTCCACTGTCTGGTGCTTGAGGGGTTAACTTCCTGACTGGGTGTGGTCACTAGGGTTTTATCTCCGGTGGCTCCCTGGCTGGGGTCAGTTGTATTTCAGCTGTCGTTTGTGCAGGAGATCTGCTGCAGTCCAGGGTGTTCCATCTGCCCAGTCCTTTAGGGCCACCTAGTAGGACATCGATGTCTCTAGCGATGTCTTTCGTATGTCTCCTCCATTTTCCCTACCTTACCTGTTATGTTTGGTGTGGGTATATGTTCTGGGGTTGTTGTACGTCTAGTTGTTCCGTGTCTGGTCAGTTGGTGTTTTATGTCCAGCATGGATGCTAGATGTTCCCCTGTTTGTCTGTTGTGTCCTCCAAAGGGGGCTCCATGGTTTCCCGGAGGGGTGAACCAAAAGTCAAGTCTGTGAGCTGTTGCTGGAATACTGGTTCCTGTGTGTCAGTACGTACTGCATCCGTTTGGTGTTTGGATTGCAGTAAGTTTGTATGGGTTTCAGTTTACCTTGGTGTGGTCTTCTGTTGTGCCGTCCAGCAGCTGCAGCAGGTAAGTTACCATGCCTTCCTGGTTCTTGGTTTAGTGGTTATCCCTACCACTGGATACTTGCCTGCCGTTCCATTTCTTGGCTTTTCTCTGCAACTAGGCCAGTTGAGACTCCTGTCCTTCCATGTCTTGGAAGAACAGGTCGTCTCTCTCCTATGTGAGGGATTATTACATACAGTCGGGGGACTTTTTGGTCACGTGCCATTTTATTGGCATTGCTGATTGGCAGGGTATTGATGAGTTGAGTGATTTTATAAATGGTTATTTTATAATGTTTGCAGCACTTTTTTTGCCCCAAGAACTAGACGGCGCTTTTAGGGGCTGTCTGACAGTTTTCAAACCCTTTAGGGAGGCAGGCAGGCTTATAAAAGAGAGAAAAAATGCAGCAGAACCAGTCTGGTCCCTTTCAGACCTGTGATAGCATCATATCCATAGTTTACATGACTGCTTAGCCAGTCACTGGTCTAAGCAGTTGCCTGTGCATGAACAGAACATGACCGCTAAGGCCAGTGATTGGCTGAGCAGTCATGTGGATGATGGGATGTGATGTCATTACTTCTGGTCCAGTTGAGACCAGGAGCCCCAGGCACCAGGACCACGCGCTGGAACTGAAGAACCTTTAGCAGGGAGTTAAAGATGTCTTCTGGGCTTAACCTAAAGTCCTGGCATCTTCTGTCCTGTGTAGGAAAGATCATTTCATCAGTACTTACCCTGCCAGTGCTGCTATTCAGACTGGAGTTGGGCAATTCCATTTTGGTCCTGATAGGATGTGTTCCTGAACCTTCCTGTTCAGCTGCATATACTGTATATGCGGGGATGGCGGCGCAACAGACAGGTAAGCACTGACCAAATGATCTTTGTTACACAGGACCAGGATTTTATAAGTAAAAAAGTTTGGAGTAACTCTTAAGCTTTTTTTTTTATGCCTGTCTACTCCCTTGAGAATTGTAAAAAACCGTTGAGCAACCCCTTTAAGTAATAATTTCTGCTGAATTCTAACCTTGTCACTTACTACCATGAAACCCCTGTGAGAGAAGCCAAATTGCAATAAAAAATAAGAGGGTCTATATACATAGGCTATAAGGTCATTGAGAATATTTCACATAGAAATCTGTTGTAGATCATGGCTGGTGTTCTGGAGAGGTTTCGCTGTACTTTATATCCTGATATCCTTTATTAAGTTTGTAAAACCTAGTACAAGCACTATCGTGGTTCAAGGCAAATATTCAGGCGTTATGCGTGTCTTTGGATGTAGCCACGTCAACCAGAATGAACACCTCCTCTGATTCATTGCAAGCTGCATTCACAAATCTAAGAAATTCAGATCTGAAAAAAGGTGCACAGTTGTATGAAGTTTCTCCCAAAATATCTTAACTGCTTTATTTATAACTCCATGAAATGTGGTTTAGTTTAAAAAAAAAAAACAACAGTTTTTATCCCATTTCCCAAAGCTAATAAGAGGTTAAAGGAGGGCACTGGTCCTGCTTGTTACCTCTGTTTATGCTGCTGTTCCTCAAAGTAATATTGTACTAGACATATCTACATCCTGCAGCTTTTAGTGGCGAATGTAGCTGACCCCATGGTGAGAGACCAAGGCCAATTGGCCAATGTGGTCTGCACAACATGCTAAAAAAATAGAAAATTGTGCAAAGGAGATTAACCAATAGTCTGCAGTAGTAATAGTATACATTTGTATGGCCATAGGTGCTATAGACAAAAACAAGTGAACAATGTAAATATAGCCACCGCAATTGTTGTACTGACAGGTTTCCTGCTCCAACTGCCATGTTATATTTCTTGCATGAAAAAAAGGTACCACATTAAATTCTATCAGATCTGTCATGGAGGATTGGAGAAATATTGCACTGATCCCTTTAAATGTCTTTACTGGCATGCTCTTAATGTTGACAAGAGATTAATTTGCAGTTTCCTTATTTTTTTCCCTTAGTCTTTGACCAACTAGATCTGGTTACTTATGAAGAGGTGGTGAAACTACCAGCTTTCAAAAGGAAAACACTAGTCCTCCTAGGTAACTGTTTACCGTGTGCTTATGTATGTCCTTTATGATGCAAACTGTGCACATATGCATACATATTATTCTTATTTCATAGGTGCACATGGCGTTGGCAGACGACACATAAAGAACACACTAATAACTAAACATCCTGACAGATTTGCTTACCCTATCCCACGTAAGTTCAGTTCAGAACTCTACAGAATTGATACCGGTGTCTTCACAGATTAGGGAATGTTCCTGACCATCTTTTATGCTCCATATTTTAGACACAACCAGACCTCCAAAGAAAGATGAAGAAAATGGAAAAAATTACTTCTTTGTATCCCACGACCAAATGATGCAAGATATCTCAAACAATGAATATCTGGAATATGGCAGCCATGAGGATGCTATGTATGGGACAAAACTGGAAACAATACGAAAGATCCATGAACAGGGACTTATTGCAATACTTGATGTAGAACCTCAGGTAATTACACTAAATCGATAGAAACACGCATGTGCCAGGTCTGATGAAAAAAGTACCAAAGTTTACAGCATTGATCATCTTTTCGATTGCTAAAGTTTTAGGCAATTAGAATTTATGTATAGGAGAATTAGACAAAATTATGTTATTCTCTTCTAGTATAGGGACAGAAAACCAGAATTGGCAATTCTGGCATATGCTGGACACCTCTGGTGCTCCACAGATTCTGTGGACTATAATGGGTTCCATCATGTTTCCGGCATGGTTTCCAGACAAAATACAGCAGCATGCAGCAGTATTTTATCCTTTTTTTTTTGCCTGAGTCTGCATGTGAGAACCTAGCCTTACAGGGCCCATCTACACTAGATACGTTTTCTGTAAACCATGTGGGGTCCTGGCAGCAAGTGTTGAATTTTTCTGAAATGCCACCAAAGGACAATGAAGAATTTGACTGTCTGTACTATGCATAGATATACCAGGTCCTCCAAAGTCATTTTTAATCCAGCATTTCCTAACTTAGAAACATAGAATGTGTCGGCAGATAAGAACCATTTGGCCCATCTAGTCTGCCCAATATACTGAATACTATGGATAGCCCCTGGCCCTATCTTATATGAAGGATGGCCTTATGCCTATCCCATGCATGCTTAAACTCCTCCACTGTATTTGCAGCTACCACTTCTGCAGGAAGGCTATTCCATGCATCCACTACTCTCTCAGTAAAGTAATACTTCTGATATTACTTTTAAACCTTTGCCCCTCTAATTTAAAACTATGTCCTCTTGTAGCAGTTTTTCTTTTAAATATTCTTTCCTCTTTTACCTTGTTGATTCCCTTTATGTATTTAAAAGTTTCTTTCATAACCCCTCTGTCTCGTCTTTCTTCCAAGCTTGGTGTTTGAAAAGTTTTGTTTTCTAAGCAGGATAATCTCTAAGTTTCAAATGGCAGTTCCTTTCCCTTGGTTTGTTAACTGAGACAGTGGGGTAGATTTATCAAGACTGCCATACTCCTATGCCAGTCTTGATGTCCCTGCACCTAATTTATTCACAAAATCCTGGTGACAGGTTCCCTTTAATAAATTAGGCGCATCTCTGCCCTGCCATGGGCAGGTACTGAAGTCTAGACTTCAGCTATAACTTCCACCACTTTTTCATGAAAGTTGTAGTAAATGTGGCTGGCAGCGTGAAGCCCACCCTGCCCCCTCTACTCAGCACTTCGGAAAACCTCAGAGAAGCTCAAAAAGTCACAATTTACTGCACAAATATGACGCGCACCATAATTTGCGCAAAAAAAAACATTAGAACATGTTCCCCCGAATCTTGATATTGCAGCGACTGTACATTTTATTCTGTAAATACTAAGGTCTCCTTCATATTTGTAGGCTCTAAAAGTCCTGAGAACAGCAGAATTTGCTCCTTTTGTGGTCTTCATTGCTGCACCTACTATTACCCCAAGCATCACAGAGGTAAGTTACTTACTATGGTTGCTAACTGCAGTAATCCTTTTCTAGGAGTGGTTGTTTGAATGTAACATTTCCTGGTACAATTTGGGATTGATCCTGACATTTATATGGAATAAATCTATAGGCTTTAAATGACACAGTATCTGCCGAGAGTATCTTTTTTTGTAAAGAACTACTTGGGATGCAGTTGCTTAAGGCTGGGCCTATGATTGATGTATACATTGTGAGATTCTCCTGCCATCTACTCCAAACCTAAAGCTTAAAACAGTATGTGAACCGAGTCTTTAGTTTGGTTTGTGATTGACCTATTTTTTTAAGTGTGTAAGCAACACCGAAACCATACAATAAATACACAGGAGATTTGTCTGCACGGTCAGTGTGCAGGATGTTCTGCATGTTCCTGAAGCAGTCTGGTAGAAATTCTGAGAAGACTGTAGATATGTTCCATTTTCCACTGTGGACTGAGATTTGACTTACAGTAGCACTCCCACAAAATTTTTTTGATTCTCTTACCGGTAAGAAAGGTGCATGATATAAACTGTAATGAGGGTCATCTTCTTACCAGTGACTTTATTTGTGAGCTATAACCTCCCTTCTGATCCTCAGCTGTGGAATTTCCAAATAACACAGCATCTTTTGCATGGACAGGAAGACAGTTTCTTTGTATTCCTATGGGATCCTTAGTGTCATTCTCATAGAAATGAATGAGAAGTAACTGACTGATCTCCCAGTGATGGTTGATAAAACAATGGCTGCACAACATTTCACATACAAACAATAGAGCTGAGAAATGGGGATCATTCTACGTTAGTGGTATTATACCTACTATAAATGGAAAAATAGAATCTCTTTGCTCACATTTATGATCAAACGTGTGTCGGGCCCATCTACCAGGCATCAAGGTGGCTTCCGCAGATGGCTACCTAACACTAATATACTGCCTCTCTTGGACTTGCCTAAGCCTACAATTTTCAGGGCAGTTTAGGAACCAGCCCCAGGTAGATGGGCGTTGCTCAGTCTAAGAGGCGCTACCCTCAATATATACTACAGAGAAATTTAGACTAGCACATTCATATTCATAGTCACAGGTGCATATCCATCACTTTAATTTAGAATGATCCCCATTTCTCAGCTCTATTGTTTGTATGTGAAATGTTGTGCAGCCATTTTTTTTTATCAACCATGTTTGCTTGATGGATATGCACCTGTGACTATGAATGTGCTAGTCTAAATTTTCTTGATCTCCAAGTGACACAGGACAGGAAGCGTGCTGGTCACATGACACAGATGAGGCTCAGAAGGGAGATTATAACTCACAAATAGTCACTGGTAAAATTACCTTTACTACAGTTTACAACATAGACCTTTATCACAGGTCAGAGAATAAAAATGTTTGTGGGAGTACTACTTTAAAGAGTAACTAATCGTTTAATCAAGTTTTTTTTTTAGATGTCCGAAATGCCCCTTTAAAGTGTCACTAAACTTTAGAAATTTTTTATCAAAGGTCGCTTTGACATATCAAAAGTTTTATAAAAGTTCAGTGTCACTTTAAGTTTTTTTTTTTTTTTTTTCCCACTAATACAAGCAGGGCAGACACAAACCCTCCTGGTACTAAAAACGATAATCCAGCAGATAAGAAACTAAACGCCTTTAATTAGCAACCATTAAAACCCACCAAGCATATCTGTAAAAAACACAATTGCTTACACTTTTCGAGAGGGATAACACAGCATGTGTTATGACTGAGAGGTTTCTTCTCTCAAAACGCGTAAGTGGTTGTGGTTTTTACAGATTTTTTTTGTAGCTACTAAATAAAGGAGTTGAGTTTCTTATCTGCTGAATTATCGTTTTCAGTATTTGGTGAATCCATGGATCAAAGTGGACTCTGGGCAGCATATCAACTCTTTCCTGATGCCAGTGAGCTGGAACTTGTCTGCTCTGGCCAGTTACCTTACAGGAGGAGGAAGGTCATGGCTGATTTCCATAAAATAGTGAGGAAGAGGAGGGTCATGGCTTATCTCCAGATAGAGGATTTCTTTATATATTTCTCCGTTTTATTTGAGAAAATAAGAACGCAAAGGAAGAGAGAAAAGGTGGAAGTGCTGATTTATTTTTGTGCGGTTTCCATGCCATTGCGGTTTCTTGCTGCCATTGCTTATATTTATGTATCCCTTTTTGCTGGCTGAACTTGGATACATGTCCTCTCTGTAATGATAGCTGGCACTTTATAGCATGCAGTCATTAAACAGATTGATCAGTGTCCTAGTACATCAAATAGTGAATAATACTACTCTGAACACTTTGGGAAGCAATGGTTTTCAAATGTGGAAGCAAAACTTGCTACATTCTAGGATTCAGTCTCACATGAGTGGATGTTATCTTTGGTCTCTCTAAATATGAATACTTCAGGTACAGTGAAATTTGTTAAACTAATGTAGTGAAATTACTCATTTTGGTAAGTAATGTTAAAAAATAAAAATAAAAAATCCCAAATCGGTCAAAATATTAGAAAGTAGGCCAGTAACATTTCAGCAGCTTCTGTGGTGTCTGTGGATTCTTTTTATAATAGTTGGTGAGCAACTAAAACTTGTATAATGAGGAATTGCTGACAAACATATGCTATTTTATTTTGGCGAACTTCACGCAAAAATGAGTATCTGATTAGGGCTGCAGCTATCGATTATTTTTGTACTCAAGTATTCTACTGATTAATCCAACAATTAATCGGGTACTCTAATAAGAGTACACTAATTGAAATCAGCCCTAATTCATCAGCCCTCCCCCCATGCCATTATCAGACCATCCATCAGGCGCCCACCCCTAGTGCCATCAGCTGCCCCCCACTGCTATCAGGCTCTCCCTTCCAGAGTGCCATCAGCTTTCCCCACCCCCAATACCAATAGCTGCACCCCGCCAGTGCCAGCAGCTGCGCCTCCCCACCGCCCCCAGTGCCATCAGGTCTCACCCCCAGTACCATCATCTCCTTTAGCCATAAGTCCCCAGCGCCAGTGAAATAAAATACTGAACTCTATTGTAGGGGCGCTGCTGAACTCCAGAAATGTTCTATCTTCTTCTTTGCGAACTGCACTGTCCTCCTGACGTCACACAGCATCAGGTCATAGTGCGTGCTTACGTGCACTACATCCTGACGATGTGTGTTTGTCAGGATCCAGCGTGAGTCACTCACGCTCCGTCACATGGCAAAAAATTTGCATCGAGAATTTTTCTGTGTCGAGTTACTCGATCTATTCGAGTAATCGTTGCAGCCCTATATCTGACTAATGTAGTGGGTGCTTAAAACAAGGGAACCGGTCACGTTGAACATGGTGTTTGAGCTGCAGGCATTGTGTAATAGATCAGGAAGAACTGAGCATGCTGATACATAGTTTGTAAGAAAAGTTTTAGTATAATCTGTATTTCATTCATTTAAATCCCTGCTCATTCTGGGCTTTGATGTCAAGGGGGTGGTCCTATTAGTGATTGACAGTGGTAGACAGACTGTGTACACAGAGATAGCTGTCAATCACTCATAGGACCACCTCCTTGACATCAAAGCCCAGAATGAGCAGGGATTTAAATGAATGAAATACAGATTATACTAAAACTTTTCCCACAAAACTATATCTCTGCTCAGCTTCTGCTCTATACCGTGCTTTCTGTAGACTGCATTGCATTTTCCTGGTGACAAGTCCTCTTTAATGGTTAGATTATAGATATCTTTTTCCTCACGTTGTCTGCTCTGTTTTCTATTTTATTTTCTTATTTATTTTAATTTTTTTTTGGTCATAAACTTGTCTTTTCCTTTCAATTACACACTTGCAAATTTTGCTAAGCTTCCAAGATGGTGCAGAAAACTACCTGTAAGTATCGGAGAGGACCTCAAACTGCAAAACCTCACTGCTAGCTGTGTAGATTTTGATAGATGCTTCTTTAACATGTATATTGCTTTTAAAGTTTAGCTTATTTCACCATTTGAGAAAAAAAAAAGAAATAGTTGACATGTATTGTGATTTAGCGATGCAACCATTTAGCGATGCACCCATTTAGAGAGTAGATGTGGTTGGGTTAGACTTTGCTAGGTCAATCAGTAAAGAATGGAATGAAACATGGAGGAGAGAGAAAAGGAATGATAGGTCTTTTTATTTCAGTGTGTAATGAAAGAGGACCGGTCACTGGTTTCTGTATTCATTTCCTGTTTGTTTTTGCTGTTTGTTTTTACTGTTATTCAAGACATGGTTCCAAGTAAATACATCTAAACATCTAAACACAGGCTTTTCTCCTTTAGTCTTTTTTTAAACTAAATAAAAGTAACACTAGTTTAACATGGATTAGGATCCACAATGTTCAATGTAGCGCATATGCTGTATACAGCTATATTAGATGGCCAAACGTATATGGACACCCTCCTAAGGCTCCATTCACACATCCGCAATTCCGTTCCGCATTTTGTGGAACGAAATTGCGGACCCATTCATTTCTATGGGGCCGCACGATGTGCGGTCCGGATCTGGAATTGCGGACCCACACTTCCAGGTCCGCAATTCCGATCCCGAAAAAAAAAATAGAACATGTCCTATTCTTGTCCGCAATAGCGGACAAGAATAGACATATTCTATTAGTGCCGGCGATGTGCGGTCCGCAAAATGCGGAGCGCACATTGCCGGTTTTCGTGTTTTGCGGATCCGCGAATGGACCCTAACTATTGAGTTTAGGTTTTTCAGGCACACCCTTTAGAGACTGATACATAAAATCAAGCACATGTTCATGTGATCTTTAAAGAAAATCATTGGCTGCCACCTTATCTACTAGTCCATAGGTGATATTTCTGATCTGCTACATCGGCCTGGTGAACGTTAAGTGCTGTAACTGTGCATCAGAATAGCTTCATGAAAAGTGTGTCCATGGTCAAGCAGCTGCGCACAAGTCTAAGGTTAGCTTGTGAAATGTAAGCATTAGCTGGATGGGTGTAAAGCATGTCACCACTGAACTCTGGCGTGAAATGAAGGATGAAGTTTCACTATCGGTTTGACAGGTCAGGTTTGGTGGATGCCCAGAGAACGCTACCTACCTGAATGCATAGTTATTGCTGTAAAATTTGGAAGAGGAGGTATGGAGCTGTGTTTTCAGGGTATGGATTAGGTCCATTGTTTCAAGTCAAAGGGTATGCTAATGCTACAGAATACAAAGTCATTTTAGACAACTTGGTGGCAACAGTATCCCTGTGCGCAATGCAAAGTCCTAATAGACCCTATTGTGTACCTTTGGGATGAATAGGAACACTGAAAGTGAGCCAGACCTTCTCATCAATGCCTGACTTCACAGATGCTGTTTTGTCTGAATGGCTACAAAATCCCATAGACACACTCCAAAATCTAGTTGAAAACCTTCTCAGAAGAGTAGAGTCTCTTACAGCAGCAAAAGGGGACCCAACTCCACATCAAAGGGGTTGTCTCACTTCAGCAAATAGCATTTATTATGTAGAGGAAGTTAAAACAAGTCACTTACTAATGTATTATTGTCCATTGTGCTTGCACAATCTAGGAAAAAGAGCTGGCCTCTGTCAGCCGGAACCGTGGGACCCGCACGTAGGCTAGTTCTTTTTCCTATAGTGTGCAAGCACTACCACCGCTGCTGGATTACAGGGTGGTCTGTAACCATGGAAATGAACGGATAATAACAATAGATTAGGGAGTGGCGTGTATTAACATCTTCTACATAATAAATGCTATTTGCTGAAGTGAGACAACTCCTTTAACATAATTGGTTTTGGAATGGTATGTATAAGAAGATCTTATAGTTGGGTAGTCACTTTTGGCCATCTAAGTGTTTTGTTTTGTTTTTCGGCTAAAAACTTAAGGGGAGATTTAAACAACTGAAGTAAAGGAAAACTAGCTTTAGTTGCTATGGGCAAAAAGGTCTGTTCTTTGTGTCTTTATTCCATGTCCAGAAAAAGTGCTTTTCTTCTGCGGACTCTGGTGTTTCAAGTGCCCAAAGCAAACCAGTCTAAAGACAAGAACCACAGCATTATGTCAATTACATCAGAAGATATAGGTGTTAGAAATCAGGATGGCAGTTAATGCCGCTGAAAGTGAATCATGTTTTACAGATTTCATTCATTGTGGATATAATGCTGTGATTCTGGTATTGTTTGAAAACTTGGAGTTTCCCCTTTAACCCCTTATGGACCGGGCTCATTTTCACCTTAAGGACCATGCGATTTTTTGCAAATCTGACTAGTGTCACTTTGTGTGCATAACTTTAAAATGCTTTTACTTATCCAGGCCATTCTGAGATTGTTTTTTTCGTCGCATATTGTACTTCATGACACTGGTAAAATGGAGTAAAAAAAAAATCATTTTTATTTATAAAAAAAATACCAAATTTACCCAAAATTTTTAAAAATTTGCAAATTTCCAAGTTTCAATTTATCTACTTCTATAATACATAGTAATACCTCCAAAAATTATTACTTTACATTCCCCATATGTCTACTTCATGTTTGGATAATTTTGGGAATGCCATTTTATTTTTTGGGGATGTTACAAGGCTTAGAAGTTTAGAAGCAAATCTTGAAATTTTTCAGAAATTTTCAAAAACCCACTTTTTAAGGACCAGTTCAGGTCTGAAGTCACTTTGTGAGGCTTACATAATAGAAACCACCCAAAATTCAAAACTTCTTTTACAAACGTCGTTAACCCTTTTGGCGTCCCACAAGAGTTAATGGCAAATGGATCTAAAATTTAAGAATTTCTGGTTTGTTTTTTTTTGTTTTTGGCAAATTTTCCATTTTTATCAATTTTTCCCAGTAGCAAAGTAAGGGTTAAAGGGTTTCTGTCACCCCATTAAACCGTTTTTTTTTTTTTTTTTCTTTACTAATAATCCCTATAGTGCGATCTCATGATACATAAGCAAATTAATCATTTTGGTTCAGTAGAATTTGCTAAAAATCGATTTTTTAAATATGCTAATTACCTTGCTACCAGCAAGTAGGGCGGCTACTTGCTGGTAGCAGCCGCATCCTCCGATCGTAATAACGCCCCCTCGGCATGCTGATTGACAGGGCCAGGGAAGGGAATCGTTCTCTGCTGGCGCTGTTAGAATTTGAAATCTCGCGCCTGCGCCGTACCTGGCTTCAATCGGCGCAGGCGCACTGAGAGGCGGCCGCTCGCTCGACCGCTCCATCCTCAATGCGCCTGCGTCGATGACGTCATCGCATACACCCGGAAGAGAAGACGACGGCATCGCTGGAAGGAGGCGGAGAGTCTGGATGACGTCGCTGGATGCTCGAATCAGGTAAGTATGTATGTAATAAGGATGCTGCCACAAAAACCACCAACGAAATGGTCATAAAAAACAATAAATAATTGTTATTAAAAGTACAATTATTAACACTATACCACCAACGACGCAGGCGCATTGAGGATGGAGCGGTCGAGCGAGCGGCCGCCTCTCAGTGCGCCTGCGCCGATTGAAGCCAGGTACGGCGCAGGCGCGAGATTTCAAATTCTAACAGCGCCAGCAGAGAACGATTCCCTTCCCTGGCCCTGTCAATCAGCATGCCGAGGGTGCGTTATTATGATCGGAGGATGCGGCTGCTACCAGCAAGTAGCCGCCCTACTTGCTGGTAGCAAGGTAATTAGCATATTTTAAAAATCGATTTTTAGCAAATTCTACTGAACCAAAATGATTAATTTGCTTATGTATCATGAGATCGCACTATAGGGATTATTAGTAAAGAAAAAAAAAAAAAACGGTTTAATGGGGTGACAGAAACCCTTTAACAGCCAAGCAAAACTCAATATTTATTGCCCTGATTCTGTCGTTTTCAGAAACGCCCCAAATGTGGTCGTAAACTACTGTACGGGCACACGGCAGGGCGTAGAGGGAAAGGAGCGCCGTGTGGTTTTTGGAAGGCAGATTTTGCTGGACTGGTTTATTTACACCATGTCCCATTTGAAGCCCCCTGATGCACCCCTAGAGTAGAAACTCCATAAAAGTGTCCCCATTCTGGAAACTACGGGATAAGGTGGCAGTTTTGTTGGGACTATTTTTAGGGTACATATGATTTTTGGTTGCTCTAAATTAAATTTTTGTGAGGCAAGGTTACCAAAAATAGAAATTCTGAAATTTCATCTCCATTTGCCATAAACTGTTGAGGAACACCTAAAGGGTTAATAAAGTTTGTAAAATCAGTTTTGAATACCTTGAGAGGTGTAGTTTCTTAGATGGGGTCACTTTTATGGAGTTTCTACTCTAGGGGTGCATCAGGGGTTCTTCAAATGGGACATGGTGCCAAAAAAAAGCCATCAAAATCTGCCTTCCAGAAACCATATGGTGTTCCTTTTTCTTCTGCGCCCTGCCGTTTGGTCATACAGAAGTTTACGACCACATATGGGGTGTTTCTGTAAACTGAAAATATGTATTAAAATAGAAAATTTGGCAAAAAATAGCTGTTTTTGCACCGTTTTTTATTTTATTTTTTTCACCGTGTTCATCTGAGGGGTTAGGTCATGGGGTATTTTATAGAGCAGATTCTTACGGACGCGGCGATACCTAATATGTCTACTTTTTAAAATTTATTTAGGTTTTACACTATATTCTTTTTTAAACAAAAAAAAAAACATTTTAATATCTCCATAGTCTGAGTTGTTGTTTTTTTTTATTTTATTTTTTTTGTTTTTTTGCGGGATGAGAGGATGGTTTTATTGGCGCTATTTTGGGGGGCATATGACTTTTTGATTGATTGCTATTATACTTTTTGTGAAGTAAGGTGACAAAAAAATTCATAGAGCAGATTCTTACGGACGCGGCGATACCGAATATGTCTGCTTTTTTATTTATTTTAGTTTTACAAAATATCATTCTGAGAACCATAGTTTTTTTTCCGATTGTCAGTGGCTATATGGAATTAAAATTGGGGAGGGGGATTATAAATGTGGTACTGCCTGAAGCAACTGTCAATGCAGAGGCCCGGATGATCGGGGCTTGTGTCACACTGAGTGGTGGTGTCCTTCCGTATCCCCCTCCTCTGCACTTTTTTTTGGGACTGTCCCTTCTTTCCAGTATGGGGGACCACACCTGGAAAGTGTTGGCCAGGGATGATCCAGGTGCCTCCAGTTCCCGAGGTACTCCGGCCTGCTCTTTCCCAATCAGAAAAGATCAGGACCTTGAGGACTACCTCATAGAACTGGAGGAATTTCCCTGTGTTGCCAGCGCTCTGGGACAGCACAAAAGAGTTGTACAAGGCAACCTGTGCCAAGTAGACCGCAACTTTTTTGTACCATGCCCGGGTTTTGCGCATGGGGTTATATGGCTTGAGGACTTGATCAGAGAGATCAACTCCTCCCATATACCGATTGTAGTCGACGATACAATCGGGCTTGAGGACCGTAGCCACGGTAACTCACACAGGGACAGGGGTGATGCCGTTACCGTGAATTGTGGACAGTACAAGGACATCCCTTTTGTCCTTATATCTGACCAGCAACAGGTTTCCACTGGTAAGGGCATGGGTCTCACCCCTGGGGATAGGTACCTGGAGGGGGTGGGTAGGGAGGCCGCGTTGATTTTTCCGCACGGTCCCAGAAGCGGACGTGGATCTGGCGGCGAGGGACTGAAACAAGGGGATAATAGTATAAAAGTTATCCACGTACAAGTCGTAACCCTGATCTAGCAGTGGGTGCATAAGGTCCCACACAAGTTTCCCGCTAACACCCAGAGTGGGTGGACATTCTGGGGGTTGAATACGGGAATCTCTCCCCTCTCAGGATCTAAGGATGGTGATTGGTGGTGTATTATCACACCACCGATCACCGTCCTATTCCGGGTTATCGGGTCACCAGAGACCCGAATAACCCGGAAACGAAGCAAACCGCAGGTCTGAATTGACCTGCGGTTTGTTGCGATCGCCTACACGGGGAGGTCACAGGACCCCCCTCCTGGGCATTGTACCAAGGTGCCTGCTGAATGATTTGAGCTCATATTTTGTACCACCACAATCATAATCGCCCATATAAAAAAGTCAAATTGTTATTATAAGAATGGTATATTATTTTTTATTTTTTTTCATCCCCTCCCCAAAATATATAAAATTTAAATTTGTCAATAAATTACCGTGTAAATGACCATAAGACGCACCTAGGATTTAGAGGAGGGAAATCCCCAAATCGGACCCCATTCCTCATTAGACCTCAGATCAGGCCCCCATTCCTCATCAGACCCCCATTTCTTATCAGAGCCCCCCAATCCTCATTGGACCTCAGATCAAACCCCCCAATCCTCTTCAGGCCTCAGATCAGACTCCCAATCCTCTTCAGGCCTCAGATCAGACTCCCAATCCTCTTCAGGCCTCAGATCAGACTCCCAATCCTCTTCAGGCCTCAGATCAATCAGGCATAAAATAAATAAAAGAACTTGCCCCTCTCACTCTGGAAGTTGCCATGACTTGGGACTTCCAGTGCACTCTTTCTGCAGCGCTGTACTGTGACTTGATGTAATTTAGCTTCAGGTCATAGTGCTCGATGTCCTGATGCAGAACACAGTCAGGACACCGCGGTAATGGCAAAAGATGAGGAAGAGGTGAGTAAAGCCAGCACCCAGAGCGCTGCCAGCACCCAGAGCGCTATATTTACAGTCCTACTGTGTATTAATGAGCGCTTCCATAATGGAAGCTCTCATTAGTATTCGCTTCATAAGACGCACTGCCATTTCCCCCCCCACGTTTGGGGGGGAAAAACTGCATCTTATGGAGTGAAAAAATATATGTATATGTAGCAGAAAGTAATGTCAAAAACAACTTTGACACCTACAATAAAAACAAGTCCTCATATGGCTATGGCAACAAAATGACTTCTTTTTTTCATGCTTGTATTTTAAATGTGGTTTTCGTCAAAGGTAAAAAGGAGGATGTATATTTTATCAGGCTTCTTTTAGGCTACTTTCACACTAGCGTTCGGGGCTCCGCTTGTGAGTTCCGTTTGAAGGCTCTCACAAGCGGCCCCGAACGGATCCGTCCAGCCCTAATGCATTCTGAGTGGATGCGGATCCGCTCAGAATGCATCAGTTTGGCACCGTTTGTCCTCCGCTCAGCAGGCGGACCCCTGAACGCAGCGTTCGGGTGTCCGCCTGGCCGTGCGGAGGCAAACGGATCCGTCCAGACTTACAATGTAAGTCAATGGGGACGGATCCGTTTGAAGTTGACACAATATGGCTCAATTTTCAAACGGATCCGTCCCCCATTGACTTTCAATGTAAAGTCAAAACGGATCCGTTTGCATTATCATGAACAATGCAAACGGATCCATTCTGAACGGATCTAAGCGTTTGCATTATAGGTGCGGATCCGTCTGTGCAGATACCAGACGGATCCGCACCTAACGCAGGTGTGAAAGTAGCCTTACAAGTACTCAGGGAGATTGTGTTTTATAATATTCTCTGTTGCTACAAATTTGACCATTACCTTTTATGTGAAACTGAGATGTTTGTGTAACTCAATGTGCTGTATATAGTGTCTAGCTGTGCCGACTTTATAAACATACCCACGCTTTTCGTGTCCTATAGTTTGTAACCTGTCTTGAGATGTTTCTTGATGATCCTGTCTGTAGCAGATAATTATAAATGCTCGTTTTAGATCATAATGATAGCTAAATTAGTTTGGATTAATTTAGACTTTCAGTCTCTGGATTCCTCTTCAGTTATTGTGATTTGAAGTAATTTAAATAAGTTTGTATATTGTGTTTGATGTTTTGTTTTTTCAACCTACTTTTCAGGATGAATCCCTTCAACGACTGCAAAAGGAGTCAGAACTTCTACAGAGAACATATGCACACTACTTCGATCTAACAATTATCAACAATGAGATTGATGAAACTATTAGACATCTGGAGGAAGCCATTGAGCTTGTGTGCACAGCACCACAATGGGTTCCTGTATCCTGGGTCTATTAGACCATTTTCAAGGGAACTGTCGGTGTTTTATGACTTCAAAATCACCTTGTGCAGTACTTGGAGAATCCTCTCTGTTGGCATCCTGTCAACTGGTCTTGGCCCCACAGAGACTACCTAAATGTAGTGTGATCTAAATTTATAATTATTGTCATGTCCTAATAGGTGGGAAGGAAAACAAAGCAAACTTTCAGTGCAAATTTAAAGAGACAGTATCTGTTTTTTAACCTTTTATTTCTCCTAGATTGTATTAAAATATACCTTTTTAAAGTATATGCATTATTCAGTCCTTTTGAATGTTATATTTTTGGAAACCATAGCTTTTTGTTTTAAAGGCCTCTGAAAACTGCACAAGTGATATGCTGCTTTCTATAATCTATTTTAATAATGGGGGAATTTGGTCACCATAGCAGGGGTGGAACACTACATTCTATTTAGTCTTATGTCATCCATTCAATAATAAAGGCACTATTTAATTTATTTACACACATAGCCTTCATCTATTGGAAGAGGGTTACCACATATTTAATGGCCTTTTTCCTTTGATAATTTTCTTAAAGTATTTACTGCATAAAATAGTTTTATTTGATACTGTCTCTTTGAAGAAAACTATAAACAATATAGAAAGTGGGTCTTAATGCATGTGGACAGTCGCAAGCGTTTATACTGTTGGTGTATCTGTGTTGAACAAATCTGTAACTTACAGAAACATACATTCCGTTCATGGGAATTCGTACCCGAGGGAACTACCGTAATTACAATTATTATAACCAAGTTGTAAACCTATGCACATCCCTTGCATTTTGGGCAACTTTATAAAAAAAAAAACATGATTTTTACTATTAATCATGTAGTGTAATGTGTTTGTAATTTTGTCTCAATTTAATTTGTTGTAAACAGGGGAAGGTAACAACTGATTTTAATTTTTTTTTTTTTGCTTTTTTTTTTTTTTGCTTTTTCCATTTCAAATTCATGTTGTCAAGACAAGTATTAGTGTTTAATTAAGGAAAGCAATTGTTTTTTTTATGTATTGTAATTGTTCAAAATGCACAAAACATGATTTATGTAACAGATGGTTTTGGGGACCGATTTCAAACCAATATTCCATATTATCTAAAAAGAAAAATAATGCCCTGTAAATTCTTTAGCAGAGTGGAATCAAAGTTTAGCTTGACCAATATTTTATTTTATTTTATTTTTAAATATATTTCCTATTATGTGTTCAATGTTTTTGGGTCATTCATTTATTGCATCTGAGAAATTTTTATAATTCTTGTGGCACAGTGGATGATTGTGCAGATAATTTGTCTTACTGGTTGCACATTACATGTGCTATTCGGGAAGTTGATGATGGGGTTACATTTTTCCCAATCTCTTTACTTCTTGTTTCAATTGGCACAGTTTTAATTCCAAAAGCACAAAATGTACAGTACATTAAAGTCACAAGATGAAATTCATAACTCAAAAATTTACAAGAAACTATTCATATGACATCTCACACAAGTCATCATCACTCTCATAGATAAAGCATTCCTGGATAGAAGCAATCCGAGTCTCCTGAATTTGTGAGATATTGGTTTTAACACTTTCTAATATTTCCTTATTTTTCAGTCTGTTTTTTCTTTTTCCAAAAAGTACTCTTTAATTTTGTCAAAAAAAAGTCTTAATCCTCCTGTTGTGGATGAAGCAATCATTCTGTAGATTTTAGAACCTTGACGTTACCTCTTATTTGAGCATGTTGGTGCAAAGGAGAGAAGCACTCCAATTTCAAAATTGTATAACTGTAAACCAAAAATGTAGTGTCTTTATCCAACACGTTTTGTTAAATCCATCAATATGGAATACTTTGACTTTTTTATTTCTTCGTTTCTAGTCTTCTACACCTGTAAACGTCCATGATAATCTTTCTGCTCAAGGTTGGCTGATAACGGTAAATAGTGAAAAAGAAAAGGCGATTCACCATAAGAATATAAATAAAATCCAATTTATTTTGTCCTGTGCTATTTTTATTTCCGACTCCTCTCTCCATTTTAAAGCTAATGTACTGTATATATTGATCTTTATTATCTTCCATTTAACTACAAATTAAAGCAAAGGACTGCCTCCTCAAGAATGAATTTTTATTTTTTTTATCCAGAATATATGAAAATCGTGTTCAGTATAAAGTCACTTGATTTGTTAACATTCAAATATAACAACCTAGCCATAAATATTTTACACCACCAAATCAGAATTCAGTATATCCAGGACACTATCTTTCATTTTTAAGTGACTTCTTGAATTTCTGTACATTCACAATGAATTTGTGAAATGTCTTTTTACATAAAAAAAAATCTGGAGTATAATTTATTTTTCATATCAGTTGTAGTTTTTAAGAGAACAACCTCTCATCCTTATTAAAATAGTTGGATGGGGAAATTACTGGTGCTAGATAAACTGAATTACTACATGTTGCAAAGTAGGTTTCTTGCTTAAAGATAATGTCAGTTGCTTTCTTAGGCTTCCTAATCACAAGATCTGTTTATCTTGCCAAGAAAATGTTTTTTTTCAGTGCCTATTATCACATTACAAAAAATTTCAAACCTGTAAATCATTTAATGTGCAATTCATCGATCATCTTGGTCATTTCTTTTAGAATTGCTATTGAGTACATCCTTTATGGTGAATGTTGGGAATTTGTTGTCGTTGCAGTAATCCGCTCCCGGCAAAGGGCTAAATCACTGCTAATAAATGAGAGGTGTAATGAATTTCACTGTAAAAAAAAAAAAATAATACAGTGCTTCTTTTCAAGGTGCCACACTCCCCTAGAGGTAAAGTCTTTGGCCGGATGGGATTAATACATTGGCAAATACCAACTATTGTCTTTGTGAAAAAATATGTACATTTGAATAGAATATGCTGTGAAGAAAAGAATAATCTGATATCTAGGTTTCAACTGTACATTAGCTCATAAGTCATAAGAAAGCAGATTCTGTCACTTTGTAAGATCGACTAATCAGAATTAAAGCCAGGTGAAAGATCTTTGCAACATGTTATCCCTGTGTTTATTTCTTCTGTACACAGTTTTTTGTGTCGTTCCTTTTGTCAATGGATTGTTCTAGGCACCACCTCATTTTTCCTTAATGGCCCCAGACTGCTAATTTTGATCGTAATGGTCACAGGCCGCTTTTTCTGCTGAATGATTTTGATAAATTAGGGAAATTGTTTTATTTCTTTACTGCATGTATACTCACTGAAGACTAGTTGTGTGCACCTTATATAATATTCAACCTTTTACCGCACTCCTATAATACCCTCCAGTCCAAAGAACACAGCTACCAGGATACAGCAACCATAAATACTGCCTGATAAGTATATTAGGAGCACTGCACACATCTGTTCTGAAAACTACTGAGCAAGATATCTGGCATTGATAGCATATCCCATGGATATGCCATAAATGTCTAAGATGGGAAAATCTCACTTTGAAATACAACCCACACTAAACTGAGATTTCATTCTTATGATGGTCAAAATGTTCACAGTCTCACTAAATACATTAAAGTCAATGTGTGACGGATCCGTATCTTTAGGCTCGTTAAAAAAATATATTAAAAAAATCCGTCACCATGGACTTACATTGTTTTTAGTGATTGATCACTTTTTTCCATTTTTATGACCGGACACAAAGCCACAGCATGCAGCATGTGTGGTCGCAAAACGTAATGGAAGACATCCTGAACGGATCTCTTTCCATTCAGGATGCATTAGAACTAAACTGAACCGTTTTTTTCTGGTTTTGTGATACTGTGTCACATCTCAATACCGGAAAAACAACTAAGCAGGTGTGAAACAGGCCTTAGACCGTTTAGTCTAAGCTTAGAATGTGTAAATATTAACCAAGATTAGTAAATATACCCAAATAAGCCTCAAAGCCAGTGTGCAAGCAATAAATGTACCTAAAATAGGTAAAATAAGCCTCATCTGTTGTGTTTTCAGTGCAATACACTAGCCATGCACAAGAACTAATGACAAAAAGGTTTGCTTGTAAAAATAATGTAAACTGAACTATGTTTCTTAATTGCATGCAAAATATATCCTCAAATGAATGAGATTTGACCACTCCAGTGCAGTTAAAAAAAGATGTGTTAAAGGGTGGACATTTACATTAATTAAGCCCCATTCTCTGTAGATGGGGTAGGGCCTGGGGAGAGCAGTAGAAAATTATTGTATTGTGACTGAAGTTTTAAATTCGACATTAAAGAGGACCTTTCACTACAAAAAAAAATCAAAACTAAGTATACAGACATGGAGAGCGGCGTCCAGGGATCTCCCTGCACTTACTATTATCCCTGGGCGCCGCTCCGTTCTCCCGGTATCTTCATATTTTCGGCTCAACTGGGTGGAGCCTGCCGGCGTCTCCTTCTCCCAGGCTGTAGTGCTGGCCAATCGCAGCGCTCAGCTCATAGCCTGAGAAGGAGACGCCGGCAGGCTCCACCCAGTTGAGCCGAAAATATGAAGATACCGAAGCCTATACCGGGAGAACAGAGCGGCGCCCAGGGATAATAGTGCAGGGAGATCCCTGGGTGCCGCTCTCAACGTCTGTATGCTTAGTTTAGATTTTTTATTATAGTGAAAGGTCCTCTTTAAATTCTGTACTCTGAAGTGCCCATGGTGGGACTTCACTGTGAAGTTATTTCTGAATTGAGATGCTTAAAACTCTTCTCGTCTGCACTAAGTGACAGCTGTAGCACTCAACCAGGAAACCACTACAACTGTCACTCAGAGGGGAAGGGTTGTAAAAAAGCTCAGTGGAGAGAGCAGTTAATAGGGAAGCACCACCTACTTGGCTGAATCTGGCAGAATAAAATTCTATATTCATAATACTGCTCTGCCCAGCCCTTGGTACTGGCAGTAGTTTAGCATGGTCAAAATTCCCGGTAGATTCCCTTTAATATAGCTTGATACCTTTTTAGATCAGTATTTTTCTGAACGCCAAAACTCCTACATAGTTGCATGATAATATTTTGGCCCCCTTCAGGCCACTAATTTGTGTTCTTTTTGTATATGTTTATATATTGAACTCTGCAATAAAACAGTATGCAGTAAGCCCCTAAGCTCCCTCTAGAGGAGGCTGCAGGCAACAAGAATATCATCATTTAAGGCTACTTTCACACTAGCGTTTGGAGCAGATCCGTCTGATGTTTCATCAGACGGATCCGCTCCGATAATGCAGACGTTTGCATCCGTTCAGAACGGATCCGTCTGTATTATAACTTAGAAAATTTTCTAAGTCAGAAAGTAGCCTGAGCGGATCCGTTCAGACTTTACATTGAAAGTCAATGGGGAACGGATCCGCTTGAAGATTGAGCCATATAGTGTCATCTTCAAGCGGATCCGTCCCCATTGACTTCCATTATAAGTCTGGACGGATCCGCTCGCCTCCGCACGGCCAGGCGGACACCCGAACGCTGCAAGCAGCGTTCAGGTGTCCGCTCACTGAGCGGAGCGGAGGCTGAGTGCTGGCAGGCGGATGCATTCTCAGTGGATCCGCCTCCACTGAGAATGCATTAGGGCCAGACGGATGCGTTCGGGGCCGCTCGTGAGCCCCTTCAAACGGAGCTCACGAGCGGACACCCGAACGCTCGTGTGAAAGTAGCCTAAAATGAACCATTCAGGAGTAAATCCTAACAGGACTCCTAGGAGAGACCATGAGATTCCTCAATCTGTCTATTCACACTCCCTGCATCAGTGTGTATACACAGAAGACTGTGAATCACTGTGTGGGTAGGGTGCATCGGGGTTCTCAATGGCTCTCCTAGGATTCATGTCAGATATTTTATTTATTTTTTTAAAGAAATCCTGCTTCAAATAATGTTACCTGACATATCACAGAGAGTAACTTCTCTTCTTACGTCAAATCCTGCTCTGATAAGGCAGCAGAATTTATTGCACCATACACTCCAGAATTCTGGCTTCTAAAAAAAAAAAAGTGTCAAAAATAGCACTCGCGAAACAGCCTCCATGCTTGTACCCGACTGTTGTCTGATCCCAAACAGAACCTGGATTAATTTCTGAAGACTATTCTATTCCCTAGTAGTCCAGATTTCTTGTTCACGACGCCACTGCAAATGAAGGCAAGAGTGGCTGTCAATGGCAGGACACCTAATGGCTGCCATGACACACAATTTCCTTCTCCTAAGTGACTATATGGTCCAAGCAGAGACTGATGTGTAATGAAGGTGACACTTGTGTCTGGATGGTGGACAACAAATCTATGCATGTTGCTCGAGCTTGTCATTCGATCAAACTATCCTTTCTACTGGTGGACTGCCTGGGCCAGCCTATGAGCTATATGTACATGCCTTCACTTAACCACTGCTCATAACACTTCCTAACAGCTAGGTCAGAACAGCCTAAATGGCCAATCCTGTTATGCGCCCTCTCTCAAAGTCTGTTAACTGGGCAAATGTTTTCATATAGGCATGTCTAGCAGTCAACAATCTCTCACCAACACTACCCCAAAGTAGCTCAGACCACACGTGTAATCATTTATATATCTGCCTGAGAAATAACTGCATGCTGAGTTTTGCAGCAATCCAAATTGTGTAAATTTTTTGGGGGGGAGGTCAAAGTGTGTATGTGTGTGTGTATATACACACACTGCATTTGGAAGTTTCAGCCATGTGCTAATATTAAAAACAAGTTTTTGCCCATGGTTATGCACTCAATACTGTAATAACAAAGTGAAAATAGAATGTTTGAAGTGCTATTTTATTAGAAGGAAAATTTTAAAAATTGCATTGACATAAGTATTGTTGAGAGAATCGAGCTTTGGATCATAGATCCAAAGTCAATTCATTCTAACACATCGTTTTAATGCTGTACGGAGACCTGAATTAAAATGTATTGCCACTGTTGAGGCAAAATTCATTTTACCCAAAGTCGTGTGAGACTTTGGTGAATTAATTCGGTATTCAGTTCTACATCTTTAAAAACGTTTCAAATTTAAAATACGAAGTCTGGTTCGGTACCTCTGTACTGAACCCCACTTTGGATTGCTAATTTGAAATAAGCTGCAGTAATGGTTGACTTTTAAGTTTATCCCATCTGCACACAGGATCTTTAGAGCTCAGCCAGAGTGATTGGTCATCTTTCTTACCTAGGCCCTACTTCCCAAATTACTGAGTTTGGGTGGCCTGCTAACTCTAGGAAGAGATCTGGTTGTTTCAAACTTCTTGTATTTAAGACTTATGAAGGCCACTGTGTTCTTAGGAACTTTCAGTACAACAAAAAACTTTTAGTACCCGCCTCCACACAATCCTATTTCTGTTCTTTCCTCCTCATGGTTTGGTTTTTGCTCTGATATGCATTGTCAGCTGTGAGAAATGGGTGTGTCTTTCCATTCATGTGCAATCAACTGATTTTACTAAAGGTGGACTGCATTCAAAACGCTCTATTACATGGAGCAAATATTGTACAGATTCTTGTGCATGTGAGCGAAAATGGATGAGAATTGTGTGATAAAATAAGTATGAACGTTTGAAAGATGAGCGATAAATCGCTTGTTTCTCATCCATTGTGATCTTTTAGCTTACTAAAAAATTATCATTCCTCGTTAATAGATCCGTTCATATAATATGGAGTTGTCTAGTCGCTAACAATCTAATAATAAATGGCTTTGGGGGTGGCAATAGGTGTGTCATTGAAATTTACATGCTTTTTTCCATTGTCACACCTACCATTCCATCTGAAGACCAACCTCTTGACCAAACACCTGTCCACCATCTTTACATGTAATAACAAATGATTTAAAAGCAAATGAGTAACAACTGCATGTACAAACTTTTATCTGTGCACATAATGAGCAAAATTTTAATCACTAAAGAGACGCTACATCTTTGATCGTTTATCGTGATCTTTGACATCTGCTAGTTCAATAGTACCTAAAGTATAGAAATATTTTAAAGATTATCAAGAGAAACGGGAGGCCCCAGACCTAAATTTCAAGGTTCTGAATACTTATGCCCATGCAAAATTTTTCCTTTTTAATAAATTTGTAATACGTTCTACAATTGTTTCCACTTATTTATAAATGGGTATTGAGTGCAGAATGACTGGGAAAACTTGCATTTTTTTATTTTAGCACAAGGCTGCAAATAACAAATGTGTCTGAAGGCTTTCCGATTGCATTGTATATAGATAATGGATTGTTAGGCTGAAAAGGGGGTACCAGTTTGAAGCATCATTGTAGTTTTATACACACCACCTATATTTTTTAGCAAAAATTATACCTTTGCTGAATATCTAAAAGTTAAAGCTAACTGAAATATTCCGCATTTGAAATTCAATTTGAGGACTTTTTTTTTTCTCCTGCCAACCATCTGTGAAATAGTGCCCCAAGGTAATTACCATCACCCTCATGAAACATTTCTACAAGTAATTAAGAAACCTAGCTAGAAATAACAGGAACTATAAAGCAGAAATACAGAATTGTATCATTTTATTCAAGGCTTGGGAATATATACAGTCAGGTCCATAAATATAGGGACATCGACACAATTCTAACATTTGAGGGTATTCACATCCAAGATCAGGTGAACGGTGTAGGAATTACAACAGTTTGCATATGTGCCTCCCACTTGTTAAGGAACCAAAAGCAATGGGACAGAATAATAATTATAAATCAAACTTTCACTTTTTAATTCTTGGTTGCAAATCCTTTGCAGTCAATTACAGCCTGAAGTCTGGAACGCATAGACATCACCAGACGCTGGGTTTCATCCCTGGTGATGCTCTGCCAGGCCTCTACTGCAACTGTCTTCAGTTCCTGCTTGTTCTTGTGGCATTTTCCTTTCAGTTTTGTCTTCAGTAAGTGAAATGCATGCTCAATCGGATTCAGGTCAGGTGATTGACTTGGCCATTGCATAACATTCCACTTCTTTCCCTTAAAAAACTCTTTGGTTGCTTTTGCAGTATGCTTTGGGTCATTGTCCATCTGCACTGTGAAGCGCCGTCCAAGGAGTTCTGAAGCATGTGGCTGAATATAAGCAGATAATATTACCCTAAACACTTCAGAATTCATCCTGCTGCTTTTGTCAGCAGTCACAACATCAATAAATACAAGAGAACCAGTTCCATTGGCAGCCATACATGCCCAAGCCATGACACTACCACCACCATGCTTCACTGATGAGGTGGTATGCTTAGGATCATGAGCAGTTCCTTTCCTTCTCCATACTCTTCTCTTCCCATCACTCTGGTACAAGTTGATCTTGGTCTCATCTGTCCATAGGATGTTGTTCCAGAACTGTGAAGGCTTTTTTAGATGTCGTTTAGAAAACTCTAATCTGGCCTTTCTGTTTTTGAGGCTCACCAATGGTTTACATCTTGTGGTGTACCCTCTGTATTCACTCTGGTGAAGTCTTCTCTTGATTGTTGACTTTGACACACATACACCTACTTCCTGGAGAGTGTTCTTGATCTGGCCAACTGTTGTGAAGGGTGTTTTCTTCACCAGGGAAAGAATTCTTCGGTCATCCACCACCGTTGTTTTCCATGGTCTTCCAGGTCTTTTGGTGTTGCTGAGCTCACCAGTGCGTTCCTTCTTTTTAAGAATGTTTCAAACAGTTGTTTTGGCCACGCCTAATGTTTTTGCTATCTCTCTGATAATTGTTTTTGTTTTTTGAGCCTAATGATGGCTTGCTTCACTGATAGTGACAGCTCTTTGGATCTCATCTTGAGAGTTGACAGCAACAGATTCCAAATGCAAATAGCACACTTGAAATGAACTCTGGACCTTTTATCTGCTCATTGTAATTAGTATAAGGAGGGAATAACACACACCTGGACATGGAACAGCTGAGAAGCCATTTGTCCCATTACTTTTTGTCCCTTAACAAGTGGGAGGCACATATGCAAACTGTTGTAATTCCTACACTGTTCACCTGATTTGGATGTAAACACCCTCAAATTAAAGCTGACAGTCTGCAGTTAAAGTACATCTTGTTCATTTTATTTCAAATCCATTGTGGTGGTGTATAGAGCCAAAAATTTTACTATTGTGTCGATGTCCCAATATTTATGGACCTGACTGTATATAAGTAATCATTTTATATAGTACCTAAGTTTCTAAATATGTATGTAGAGACGTATGTATATAATGATGCTTTACAATACTGCTATTAATTGACCAATAATCTTCCAATGTAAATCTGTCAAATCAATGACAAAATATCAGTCTAAATTATTATTTGTAAGGAGAGAAAAAATGCTGTTATTTACTCAAAATAAATGGCCTCCCTTTAATTTGTACTACTGAACTACATTCTAATACAACGGGAGATGGGTTTATAGTCCTAGTGTAAACCATAGTTGTAATAATGAAGCATCTAACAATTTTGAGGGGTTATCCCACAAAGAAAAAAAAAAGAAAATCTTTAAAAATGCACATATTGTTTCAATAATATTCAATAAAGGCAAAACTGCAGCTCTCCAGTGTAAGTTTCAACAATTTTGTCATTCTTTACTCAACTGCAACACTTTTGTCTCCTTACTTTCTGTGGGTGGGTAGCAGCTCATAAAGCAAATCTGTTTTGTGGTCTGCAAAGAAAAAAAACCACAATCCTACACTTGTCTATAATGCGGCCACGTTGAAGTGAATGGGTCTGCAAATATGTTTGTGTGCATGAGCCCTTATACTGTCAAGTCCAATTTTAGCTTACTTTAAAGGGAATCTGTCACCAGAATCATCACCATTAAACTAAAACTATGGTTTTGTAGCACTTACTACCTCCTTTCCAGATGTGCTTTTCTTTCCTTGCTGCTTGGTTTCTATCTTGAAAAAATCCACTTTATTCCTTATGCAAATGAGCCAGTAAGGTGCCCAGAGGGGTGTTATTTTTGTTCAAAGGTCCCCAGGAACACCCCCATTGAGTGCCCAGGTCCGCCCTCCAGCAGAGCCCAAGCACGCTTCTCCTCGGATAATACTCTATGCCCCCAGCAGCGCCGTTGTCTCCCCCATCCCCCACTATAGCACTAACAGCAGAGAACCCCGCCCACCCTTGCCTTCAGTGTCACTGACAAATCTCGCCACACTCTTCCAGCAGAGGATGAAACGATCACTGGGCTCGGAGCATGCCCAGTGACTGTTTCATCCTCTGCTAGAAGAGCGCGGCGAGATTTGTCAGTGACACTGAAGGCGAGGGTGGGTGGGGTTCTCTGCTGTTAGTGATATAGTGGGGGGGACAACGGCGCTGCTGGGGACGTAGAGTATGAGCCGAGGAGAGACGTGCTTGGGCTGTGCTGGAGGGCAGGCCTCGCCACTCAATGGGGGTGTTCCTGGGCACCTTTGAACAAAGATAACGCCCCTCTGGGCACCTTACTGGCTCATTTGTATAATGAATTAAGTGGATTTTTTTCAAGATAGAAACCAAGGAGCAAGGAAAGCAAAGCACATCTGGAAAGGAGGTAGTAAGTGCTACAAGACAATAGTTTTAGTTTGTCACATCTATAAATGTGTTGGGCTGCGGTTGGACCATCACCCTCAGCGAAGCTCTTTCCACTTTTAAAAGAAAGTGATAGAGTAGTGTAATGCAAAATGCCATTTGTACCGTAATTTGCACCTTTTGTACCCCCAGAAAACTGGCAGTAAATGACCTTGATTATAGATACTTACTGTGACCAACAATAGTTACAATAACCTGTACAAACTCCTTTTTTATTTTTATTTTTTTTTACAGATTGGTATGTTAGACAGTCCATAACTTAAAAGATGGCTCACCACTGTTGTGGAAAAGGATTGGACATGTTTTGATTTCAGCATGACTGATCCTTTTTCCTTTTTTTTTTGTATATATATATATATATATATATTTTTTTTTTTTGTAGTAGTAGTTTTCAGACTATAGGACCCACCGGACTATAAGACGCAACTAGGATTTGGAGGAGAAAAATAAGAACAAAAATATTTTCCATCCTCAGAGCAGACCCCCAAATCAGATCCTCATTTTTCATCAGACCCCCTGTCACTCCATCAGCCTCAGATCAGACCGCCCCCAGCCTCCATTGCCGTCAGATCAGACCCCCACTCAGATTCAGATCAGAACGCTTGCACCCATTACCCTCAGATCGGACCCTCAATCAGACCTCAGATCAGACATTACAAAAAAAAATAAAAAAACTGACCTTGCTTGCTCCGGATGTTCTGCAAATCTGAGACACACCGCTTCACCACTTCTTCCGGGTAGCGTTGTGCAGTACGTCCTGACACTATGCACGGCAGTGCAGAGCAGTACCCAAAAGAAGACCAAGAAGGTGGGTACAGCCAGCGCAATGCTGCCCCCCCCCCCCCCCCCCCCCCCTCTGCCTCCCACATGCTAATTACCACTTCCATAACAAAAGCAGTCATTAGTGTTTGGACTATAAGACTCACTGCCACTTTTCCCCCAATTTTGGGGCAGAAAAAGTGTCCTAGTTCGAAAAATACGGCAATCTGGCAAACTTGTTTGTCAGTATGCAAGCTACACTGTGAATTTGGCCATACAGCACTATTATAGTATTTTCTTGCTACACCACAAAATAATGAAAGTGAATTTGGTTGTGCTGCAAGTTGCCACAACCATGTCACACAAGTGGACTTGTGTATGTGGCAGGCACATCAACCTTCAAGTGACAATACGATCATATTTACTTTCACTAGTTTGCAACATTGTATTTCCAAACTGCAAACTTTGGCCATAAAATGCCATAGTTGTCATCCAGCTCAAGACTAAAACTGCTGACCTACATATTAAAGGGAACCTGTTTCCATGAAAATGTAAAATAATCTGCAGGCAGCTTGTAATAGAGGAGGAGGAGCTAAGCAGTCTAAATGATAGTTTTGTGGGAAATGATTCAGTATAACATGTATTTAAGTCATTTATATTCCTGTTCATCCTGGGCTTTGAAATCAAGGAGGCAGTCCTATCAGCTATCTCTGTATTCACAGTCATAGAGGCTGACAATCACTGATAGGACCGCCTCCTTGACTTTAAAGCCCAGAATGAGAATGGATAATAATGAGAAAATTTAAAGTTATATTGAATCTTTTTCTATAAAACTATGTCAATCTGCTCAGCTCCTCCTGCTCTATAACATGTCTCCAGCTAAGACACCATGTTCAATGTGACAGGTTCCTTTTAACCATGTGAATGTGGCCTTTGAGTATGTCCACATGGCACAGATGCTGAGGATTTGTCAAATTTGAATACAGTAAATAGGCAGCATTTTGCAATACGAGCAATGTGGATGAAATGTAAAGAAATCTCAACCACAAAAAAAAATACAAAGTTTAAATTGGCCTGCAGTGTGGAATTTAAATCCTCAGCATGTCAATTTATGCTTCAGATTTTCATGATGGATTTCACCCTTTGCAATGCATAGCATGAAATCCAAAGCAATTCTGCTGCGGAAAATGCAACCTATATGGCAGTACCCCAAGGATGCATATCGCAATGTAGTTTAACAAGCAAATGTGATAATCCTACACATTTAAATGCATTGGAGCCCTGGCCTAAATGCAGACAGGAGACTAGGAGTTGGTCCAGCAGGATGCTAGTAGACACATGTTTGACTTAAGTTAAAAACTACACATGTCCTTCCTTACCTTTCCTCTACACTAGACATTTCCTGATGTGTGTCATGAGATGACCAGCTTTTCAAAGCAACAGTGAAATTGTATCACAAGATGTCTGTTCTATATGTGTGCCCCCCCCCCAGTGTCTGTGCTGTGGTTTCCAACCTGTCAAAGGTTTTGCTTGTATGTTGCATTATTATTTTAAATTAGTTTCATGAGAAATTAGATTCCTGAATAAAATTAAAGCTAAGGTAAAGTGGACACATCTGTACTTTAAGGCCTCTTTTACACAAGCATCACGGATTCTCTTAGGCTGGGTTCACACGGACGGATTTGTTCAGGATGCGTCCCCGGTGCATTGCGGCAAACCCGTGTGCGTAGATACGCAATTGCAGTCAGTTTTGATTGCGTTCCGTTCAGTTTTTATCGCGCGGGTGCAATGTGTTTTGTACGCGCGTGATAAAAAAAAAGGAATGTGCTACCCAAACTTCTTCTTCAGGTTTGGGTTAGGTGTTGTGTAGATTGTATTATTTTCCATTATAACATGGTTATAAGGGAAAATAATAGCATTCTGAATACAGAATGCTAAGTAAAATAGGGCTGGAGGGGTTAAAAAATAAAAATTGAACTCCCCTTAATCCACTTGTTCGCGCAGCCGGCATCTCTTCTGTCTTCATCTGTAAGGTAAAGGACCTGTGGTGACGTCACTCCGCTCATCACATGGTTTGTCACATTATCCATCTCCATGGTGATGGATCATGTGACGGACCATGTGATGAGCGCAGTGACTTCATCACAGGTCCTTTACCTCACAGATGAAGACAGAAGAGATGCCGGCTGCGCGAACAAGTGGATTAAGGTGAGAAATTATTTTTTAACCCCTCCAGCCCTATTTTGCTTAGCATTCTGTATTCAGAATGCTATTATTTTCCCTTATAACCATGTTATAAGGGAAAATAATAATGATCGGGTCCCCATCCCGATTATCTCCTAGCAACCGTGCGTGAAAATTGCACTGCATCCGCACTTGCTTGCGGATGCTTGCGATTTTCACGCAGCCCCATTCACTTCTATGGGGCCTCCGTTGCGTGTAAAATGCCCAATATAGAGCATGCTGCGATTTTCACACAACGCACAAGTGATGCGAGAAAATCACTGCTCATGTGCGCAGCCCCATAGAAATGAATGGGTTCGGATTCAGTGCGGGTGCAATGCGTTCACCTCACGCATTGCACCCGCGCGGAAATCTCGCCCGTGGGAACTCAGCCTTAGGGTCTGTTTAGGAAAAAAACTGATGGTTTTCCACGCAAGTTCAGTCAGTTTTGTCAAAAAACTGAAGAATAACAATCTACATCTCCTAGCAGCCATCAGTGAAAAACGCAATGCATCCGGAAGCAATCCGTTTTTCACTGAAGCCCCATTCACTTCTATGAAACCAGAGCTGCATGAAAAACGCAGAATATAGAACATGCTGTGATTTTTCCTGAATGCAGAAATGATGCATGAAAAACATGTGCACAGACCCATTGAAATGAATGGGTCAATATTCAGTCCGGATGCTGTGTTTGCTTCACCCATCCCAACCTTGACGTAAAACTCGCTCATGTGAAAGAGGCCTTAGAACAAGTAAAAAGGGGGGCTTAGGCTCTATGTGCCTGCTCTTGTGCAATCCAGTCCACCCTTCCCACTGCAACATCACATTCTTCCATCAATTCTGCTTAGTGCATGCTCAGTAAGTGCAGTGGGGCCGATGCCCATTACAAGGCATTCAATGCACAAGTCCAGACAGATTTTTGCCAAGGAACAAAGCTGACCAGCTGGGTGGAGTTGAAGGAGTTTTGGGATGTTACAGTGGAGGGGCGGACTGGATAGAGCAAGGGGAGGTACAGGGAATGAGCTCTGGCAGAAGGCATGCTTGTGCGCCTTAAACCATTATAAACACCCTGCTGGGCACATTGAGACCTCATTTGTATACAAATTAAAGTTATTTTTCTGCAGTTCAGAAATAGATAATACTAACAAAGGTATGATTTTTTTTTTATATATATATTTTTTTATTATTGTGTTAGCACTATATATAGCTTAGGCTTGGGTTACATACAATATAGTAAGATTAGCTGACAGATTCCCTTTAAAGAGTGCTGGTGTATGATGAGACTTGATGCAACATGCAAGAGTAGAAACCGTCTTCACAAGTGCGTGTATTTACAAACTGCCATGGTGCCCAGTAAAACTATTCCGTTCTCAAACCCAAAGCCGCCTTCATTATTGCACTGTACCACACCAGTGTGAGGAATATGAGGAGACATAATTTGATGCCTGCCCATTTGCTGTCAGAATGATGGGTATCTGCCTAGGAAACAGGCTACACTGGTGGCCCAGCCTCAAAGCCTGAAAGTGGTAACATTTCACACCTCCAGTAGCCGGACTGGAAGCAAACTCCTCTGACAGGATGACACCCCACCTCCCTGGCAGGGAGGGCTAAGCTGGTCAACTGCAACAAAGAATTCCCCTAGACATCATGGAACCAGGAGTTCATAACCAATTATGAAATTACCGCACCTCTTAGCCATACACCGTTTACAACTTTGAGAACCTGGGACCAAGCCCGTTTATAGGACGCAGAGAGGGGGAGATATGGAGAAAGTGGAAGCCAAGCATCAATGCCATGTTTGGTCTCCAAGTGTACCAGGGACCCAGCCAGATCTATTTGCACCAGAGCCACCTCCCTGTGACCTTCCGGTGAGGAGTTAGGATCCATATTGGGTTTTGGGATTTCTAGCTACCATACCCAAGGGGAGGGGGAGTAGGAGTAGGATCCTCCCAGGGGTGGGAGGGGTGTGAATGACAAAGGGTTAATTGCCCATTCAAGGCAGTGGCCATTGCCCTTCTCTGAAGGGAGGTAACACCATGTATCATGTTTGGACAGACTTGGAAACCCTGCTGACATCACTGCCTCCCATGTGACTACAACATCAAGGACAACACATCTGTTCGGTAACTGACTCTAGCATTATCTGTTAACTCTGACTGTACTATCACCTGTATTTGCATCTGTGGCCATTGTATATATTCTGTGTGTATATAGTGTTGTCTAGTCCACCCTTAAGGTGATTAAATATATAATTTATTCTTGCGCTGTTCTGTTATCTCGACCCACGAATCCCACACGTCTGTGTCTCAGTATTACAATACATGCTACCTGGGCTGGTTTCTGGCCCAATATAATGCTTATATCTAATGAGGAACTTGTGGCAGTCTACTGGGCTTGGAGGGCTCTGTTTTACTGGGGAAATGAAAGGACTCTCTCAGCCTGTCCGGGTAGTAGTAGTCATGTCAGGCGGGGCTGCGAGGTTCGGTTCGTCACAACCAGCTGCAGTCCAACTTTATTGTATTGCCTTGTACAACAAGGGAGCCCTACCTGCCATACATCTCACCAACACCAAGGGCACCCCAACCGCCACTAGGCAGGGGACTCAAACCAAGGTGTGGCTAGGGGAAAAGAAAAGGTGCACCCCTACCTTCACTGCATGGCCCAGGTAGTGCCAGAGTGAGGACCGCCACCATGAACACTACCATCACCAGTCTCGCTTCCAGCCTCGCTGCATACATTTATAACAGAACAGAATCACAGCATATCAGTCATTATATATAGGTTGTCTTAATTTTTTTTCATGCAGTGTTTCTTATCGGTATACAATATTAACATATTTGGACATTTAATATAGGTTTTCCAAATCAGTTTTTTATGTTTTGCTTTTGTACTGGGATCAGCAACCTTCGGCACTCAAACTATTGCAAATCTACGATCCCAGCATGCAGACTTGCTTGGTTGTTCTTGTAACTCCAACAGAAGTGAAAGGAGGATTCTAGGAGTTGTAGTTTCTGGAGGTTGCTGATCCATGCTTTAGTACATTTTCTATGTGTCTAAAAAATGTATACCTGCAGAATTAGTCAGAAGAGTTATGATGTGGTTGCTCCTCATCTCTAGCTCTGTTAAAGATATTTGATTATGTTGTAGTCCTTGGCCCCATTCACATGGTGGATTTTGGAAAGGCAAAATATGCTGTATTCCGTGGCAGGAACCCCTCTGCCGGTGTTTTCAATGTAAATGCCATGGACCCCTTTGCGGTTTAAGGCTACTTTCACACTAGCGTTCAGAGAGGATCCGTCTGGTGTCTGCACAGACGGATCCTCTTTTATAATGCAGACGTTTGGATCCGTTCAGAGTCTTAAGTCTGAAAGTTGTTCAGACGGATCCGTCCAGACTTTACATTGAAAGTCAATGGGGGACGGATCCGTTTGAAAATTGAGCCATATTGTGTCAACTTCAAATGGATCCGTCCCCATTGACTTACATTGTAAGTCTGGACGGATCCGTTTGCCTCCGCACGGCCAGGCGGACACACGAACGCTGCAAGCAGCGTTCGGGTGTCTGCCTGCTGAGCGGAGCGGAGGCTGAACGCTGCCAGATTGATGCATTCTGAGTGGATCCGCATCCACTCAGAATGCATTGGTAGCTGGATGGATGCGTTCGGGGCCGCCTGTGAGACCCTTCAAACGGAGCTCACAAGCGGAGCCCCGACGCTAGTGTGAAAGTAGTCTAAACTGAGTGGAGCTAGACTGAAGCGGTTTCCTTATGGGCAAGGTCATGGCTATAAACTGTGGCCATATGAAAACAATGTTTGGCAAATTCAACTTCACTGTCTGCGTGTTTTTGGCACGGAATTTAATGACAAATTCCACCGGCATAAAAATCTGTGTGAACAAGGTCTATAAGTGGACTCGTAAGCAATAGCATTACCCATGGTCATAAATTTGATTAGTGTTGAGCGAAGCAAAGTATCCAAAAAGGAATTCGATCTGAAGTTTAGGAAAAATTTGATTTGCCACAAAGCCGTCTTTCCAGGAATGTGATATGACCCATAATGCTGTGCAGCTAGCCAATCAGCAGATAGCTATCCCCTGTAATGTCTCCCCTGTAATGAAAAGACGTTACAAGTTTATATGCGTTAGGGACAGTGTTGCAGAAAGCTTTTAATTGTAGAATTTTGAATAGGGTGAGTGCAAGGACATTGTAGGGAGATTGGAGGGAGAGTTTTTAGACACTAGGGGGAGTATAGGGCGACTGCAGGGACAGTGCCGGTTGAGTGTAGTCACCATGTGCATCTTGTTGAACTGGATATGTAAATAAGCCTAACAGGCTTAATACCAAACTTTACCCTGATAAAATAATTGCATATCAATAAAAAATAACTTTTCATTGTGTCTATTAAAAACTAAATTGTGAGCAAAGCAAAGAAAGGAATTTAAAAAAACTGTTCCCTGTGTTCAATATCTCACGTATTGGTGTTTAATGACTAATCAGCAGGGATGTGCACTCTCCCTACTGGTTAACACAATTGCTACTGACACTTCACTAAATGCCAGTTACTTCACTGGCTAGGTTAGGAGATTGAAACTGCCTATTGTTCATTGCGCTGACACAGAAATCACTCATAGTGTATCCAGGGGTACTCAACTGGCGGACCGTGGTCCAAATACGGACCGCGGCCGCCAGTTGTCCGGACCACGGCCATCCTTCAGAGTGCTCCAGCGCACTTCTTCCTGCCCCAGGGGCGCAGTGAGGGACGGCTCCCTCCACATGCAGGCACCAGCGCTTTCATCCGGCACCTGCACATGGAGGGAGCTTTCTCCCTCAGTGCGCTCACAGGTCCCTCCTCCCCTGCAGCAGCGGCAGCACGTAAGGGAGCTTCAAGCTCCAAAGGACGTGCTGCTGGAGAGGGGAGGGACATCCCCACTGCCACCAAGGAAATAAATGTCACATTTGGGAAGGAAGGGGGGCGTGGAGAGGGCTACAGAGAGGCGGGAACACGTCACTGACTGCAGGAAAGGACTCCAGTCAGTGTCGTGTTCCCATCTCTCCTGGGCCATCTTCTTTAAAATTAAAGGTAACCTGATTAAATAAAGTGATAAAGCCAGATCAAACCATGATAGTTTTGTTCTGCATCCAATTCCCATTATTGGGGCATTCAATACGGACCCCTTAGTTTCAATGGAGCGGAAAAAGATGCAGACAGCACACAGTGTGCTGTCTGCATCTCTTGGGGCCCCATTGTAATTAAGGGGCCGCATCCAATCCCCCAATAATGGGAATTGGATGCGGAACAAAACTATCATATGTCTGTTCTGTGGCTTGGGTTGCCACCCGGCCAGTAGTTCACCAGCAAGGCTGGTATTTTAGTTCCCTTGCCGGTGCCAGAATTTTCCTGTAAGGACTGTTAGGGTACTTTCACACTTGCGGCAGAACGGATCCGACAGGCTGTTCACCCTGTCAGATCCGTCCTGCCGCTATTTCGCCGGACTGCCACTCCCCATTGACTATAGTGGGAGTGGAGCTACGACACAGCATGGCAGTGCACGGCGTGAGGCCGCCAGACGAAAAAGTCGGACATGTAGTACTTTTAGTCGGCTGCGCCGTAGCTCTGCCCCCATCCCCATTATAGTCGATGGGCACAGAGCAGCAGCACGGCGAAGTAGTGGCAAGATGGATCTGACAGGGTGAGCAGCCTGTCGGATCCGTCCTGCTGCAAGTGTGAAAGTACCCTTACTAATGAGCACTTCCATCATGGAACGCCCATTAGTATAGCCTTTACCTCCACCGCTACTTGTGCTAGTAAAAAAATAAATAAAATTACGGTACCTCCACCTCCATTTGCTCACGCTGTGGAGAACACTCCCTGCTGACTAGAAGCTCAGGACAGGACCTACAAGACGTCATCACGTTGGAGCACCGGTCCTGAGCTTGCAGTCAGCAGCGAATGTTCAGCGCAGCCAGGTGAATGCTAATTTTTTATTTTTTTTTGCAAAAGCAGAGAAGGGGGGCACTAATGGGGGCATTACTCTTACTGGGGGCACTAATGGGGACATTATTCTTACTGGGGGCATTATTCTTACTGGGGCACTAATGTGGCCATTACTAATTCTGGGACTTACCCGGGGCGCTCCACTATAACATCAGAGCGCCCCACACGCATGGATCACACGATCGCATGGCATCTTTACTGTTGGCGTTCAGCTCGGACCTTCACCTGACTGCAGACCCAGGTATGTGGACCTTTAATAGAACTAGTTGAGTACCCCTGGTATAGACTGAGATCACTGGTGACCAGATACATTAAAACCTAGAAACTGCATAGGGAACAGTTTCTTTTTAATTCCTTTCTTTGCTCACAATTGAGTTTTTAATAGACACAATTAAAAGTTATTTTTTATTGATATGCAATTATTTTATCTGGGTCAAGTTTGGTATTAAGCCTATTAGGCTTATTTACATATCTTGTTAATATACCTATACCCAGATAGGGTCCCCCTTTGTGTTAAGTGTCTTGTTGAACTGCTGACAAAAACCATTTAATCTGTTAGTTTATATATAGAATTACTATGCCTCAGTTTTAAAGGGTGGTCTAAAATATCGCTGTCTGCATTTTGTTGAACTGCTGGCACATTTGCAGTTAATCTCTTAGGGGCACATTTATTAAGACCGGCGTTTTAGAAGCCAGTCTTAATAAACCCCGTAGGCCTCTTCATAACTTTGGCGGATCCTCCGCCAGTTCAAAATGTTAGACAGTTTCCGAGCTGTCTTACATTTAGGCCCCTTTCACACGGGCGAGTTTTCCGCGTGGGTGCAATGCGTGAGTTGAACGCATTGCACCCGCACTGAATCCGGACCTATTCATTTCTATGGGGCTGTGCACATGAGCGGTGATTTTCACGCATCACTTGTGCGTTGCGTGAAAATCGCAGCAAGCTCTATTTTGTGCGTTTTTCACACAACGCAGGCCCCATAGAAGTGAATGAGGCTGCATGAAAATCGCAAGCATCCGCAAGCAAGTGCGGATGCGGTGCGATTTTCACGCACGGTTGCTAGGAGACGATCGGGATGGGGACCCGATCTTTATTATTTTCCCTTATAACATGGTTATAAGGGCAAATAATAGCATTCTGAATACAGAATGCATAGTACAATAGGGCTGGAGGGGTTAAAAAAAAGAAAAAATAATTTAACTCACCTTAATCCACTTGTTCGCGCAGCCGTTATCTCTTCTGTCTTGTTCTGTGAGGAATAGGACCTTTGATGACGTCACTACGCTCATCACATGGTCCGTCACATGATCTTTTACCATGGTGATGGATCATGTGACGGACCATGTGATGAACGTAGTGACGTCATCAAAGGTCCTATTCCTCACAGAACAAGACAGAAGAGATGCCGGCTGCACGAACAAGTGGATTAAGGCGAGTTAAACATTTTTTTTTATTTATTTTTTTACCCCTCCAGCCCTATTGTACTATGCATTCTGTATTCAGAATGCTATTATTTTCCCTTATAACCATGTTATAAGGGAAAATAATACAATCTACACAACACCTAACCCAAACCTGAACTTCTGTGAAGAAGTTCGGGTCTGGGTACCACATTCAGTTTTTTATCACGTGCGTTCAAAAAGCATTGCACCCGCGTGATAAAAACGGAACGCAATCGCAGTCAAAACTGACTGCAATTGCGTACTTACTCGCACGGGTTTGCCGCAACGCATCCGGATCTTATCGGGACACGCTCGTGTGAAAGAGGCCTTAGACTTTTTTCAATGCCTAAAACAGGAGTAGAAAATTGTAAATTAGATGGACTTGCCGACCCTTCCCCACCCACGCCACTCCCACAGTTTTAGACCTGGCATGAGTTTCAAGAAGTCGCAGATTTTGTATTCGGCGCATGCGCATTGAATGTCTGACCGCTCCGAGCTCAGACATCTCTAATGCGCCGAATACAGCCGCGCACGGCGCATGCGCGAGAATTCGGCCGCTGCGTCACACGGAGGAGGACATGGGCGGGCTGGAGGGACGTGCTGGGCGGCGGCTGTGTATGAAGGTAGACGGAGCCTCTAGGTGCTAATGACGCCCACATAGCACCTAGAGGCTCATTAGCATATTTATAAAAGTTAGTTTTTTAGCAAAACCGCTGCCCCACAAGTGATTATAGTAGGATGGTTGGCCAGAGCAGACACTAGCAGATCGCTAGTGTCTGCCAGCTAATTATGTCATATGAAGTGATAGAAACCCTTTAAGGCTACTTTCACACCTGCGTTTAGGTCGGATCCGTCTGGTGTCTGCACAGACGGATCCGCCCCTATAATGCAAACGTTTAGATCCGTTCAGAACGGATCCGTTTGCATTACCATGAACAAAAAAAAAAAAAAAAAAAAAAAATTTTTTTTTTTTTTTTTGTTCATGATAATGCAAACGGATCCGTTTTGACTTTACATTGAAAGTCAATGGGAGACGGATCCGTTTGAAAATTGAGCCATACTGTGTCAACTTCAAACGGATCCGTCCCCATTGACTTAGGCTACTTTCACACTAGCGTTCGGGGCTCCGCTTGTGAGTTCCGTTTGAAGGGGCTCACAAGCGGCCCCGAACGGATCCGTCCAGCCCTAATGCATTCTGAATGGATGCGGATCCGCTCAGAATGCATCAGTCTGGCTCCGTTTGTCCTCCGCTCCGCTCAGCAGGCAGACACCTGAACGCAGCTTGCAGCGTTCAGGTGTCCGCCTGGCCGTGCGGAGGCAAACGGATCCGTCCAGACTTACAATGTAAGTCAATGGGGACGGATCCGTTTGAAGTTGACACAGTATGGCTCAATTTTCAAACGGATCCGTCTCCCATTGACTTTCAATGTAAAGTCAAAACGGATCCGTTTGCATTATCATGAACAAAAAAAAAAAAAAAAAATTATTTTTTTTTTTTTTTTTTTTTGTTCATGGTAATGCAAACGGATCCGTTCTGAACGGATCTAAACGTTTGCATTATAGGGGCGGATCCGTCTGTGCAGACACCAGACGGATCCGACCTAAACGCAGGTGTGAAAGTAGCCTTACATTGTAAGTCTGGACGGATCCGTTTGCCTCCGCACGGCCAGGCGGACACCTGAACGCTGCAAGCTGCGTTCAGGTGTCTGCCTGCTGAGCGGAGCGGAGGACAAACGGAGCCAGACTGATGCATTCTGAGCGGATCCGCATCCATTCAGAATGCATTAGGGCTGGACGGATCCGTTCGGGGCCGCTTGTGAGCCCCTTCAAACGGAACTCACAAGCGGAGCCCCGAACGCTAGTGTGAAAGTAGCCTAACCCTGTCTGAACGTTGGGGCCCGGTTGCAGAAATGTTGGTGGGCTAATGTTGGTGCACTTACAATTGTCCTGTACGGGAACCAGTTGGGTGCGGCAGCATTCAGAGGCTTGGATGGCTGTGGAGTTGGTGGCAGGATCCTCCTTGGATGCAAGGCAATTCTCCTGGAATGCTGGCTGGATTGTGGATGTAACGCAGTAGCTGGACTCTCTCCTTGCACACAAGATTCACAGGTGTTGGCTGGGCTGGATTGTACTGTGTTTCCTTAAGCAATGCTCACATCTGTTTGTGCAGATCTCTCAGTCTCTTTATCTGGCTATACTGCTATTTCTAAGATGGCTGTGCTCTCCTTCCTTCCTTCCTTAGCCTTTCCTCCTGCTCCCCCTGCTATTGGCTGCAGGGAGAAGCAAGTGCTCATGGGATTTGTAGTCCACTTCACTTCAGGAGAATCAGCACTAATGCCTGCTGCTGTGAGTCCATGCTTCTAATTGACAGCAGCAGCATCTGCTTTTTCTGTAGGGGTTACATTTAGAATTATTGTGCCTCAGTATTAAAGGGCGGTCTAATATATCACCATCTGCATCTTGTTGAACTGCTGGCACATTCACAGTTAATCTCTTAGTTTATATATAGAATTACTGTGCCTCAGTATTAAAGGGCGGTCTAATATATTACTGTCTGCATCGTGTTGAACCACTGGCACAGTCGCAGTTAATCTCTTAGTTTATATATAGAATTACTGTGCTTCGGGGGACTTCCGAGGGTGGGACGCATTATAATGGTGCTCCCTCCTTATTCCTTTGCTGTCCTCCTCCATCAGGGCACATCAAGCCTCTAAAGCAAACTCAAACTGGAGGACTTACCCCACTGAGTGAGTTGGACTTGGAGAGCACCAGGGTCCGTGGCGGCAGGGAAAACCACTGCTCACATAGGCAGCCGGCACATGTGGCTGTGGCCTACCTCCCCTCTCCAGGATCAGCACGCCTCCCGCAGACCTAGTCACTGAACTGAACTGCCAAACACTGCTCCAAATAAGTGCCCGCTGTGAGGAATATGGATTAATATTTACTGTCAGGCATGTTCCCACTCCAACCATCTGCTGAAAGATAGCAGAGGTAGTGAGCTCCACAGGGGGGGCCCTGCTTCAAAGCCAGCCAGATGGCAGAGAGCCTCTAGCAGTCCACCTTTGTTTACATTTCTCATCTCCATTCAGCCAGCCAGTAGCCCAGCTAATGGAACAGGAAAAACATCCCTGCAGGGGGTCGAGGCCATTCCCCAGTTCAATCAAATCTATCAGACAGCATGGAACCGGCGGTTCATAAGGAATTATGAATCGTCCGTCCATCACAAACATGAACCAGATACTTTGTGTCCCTGTGGACACGATGAACAGGCCATGGTCATAGCTTCGTGGTGGGATGCCAGGGAGGGGAGATATACATATCTCCTCACAGAAACCAAATAACAGTAACATGCTTGGACTCTACTGGTAGCCGGAACCCAGGCGGATCCATTGGTCCCAGAACCACCTCCCTGCCACATTCTGGTCTGGAGCCATGAGCCCTAATTGGTTTTGTGGCTCATGTGCTGCCGGCCTAGCAGGGGGGGTGGACCCCTCCCAGAGGCCGGGAGGGGAGGGGCCAGCTACAGGTTAAAAGGCTTGTGCCAGCAAGGAGGAGGGAGGGTCACATTGTGCCATGTGTTTAGAGGGACCTGCAACCTGCTGACATCACTGCCCTCCATGTGCCTATAGCAAAGGACTCATCACACCCCAAAAGGACTCTGTTCTGGTAAACTGACTTTTTCTCTGTTTAATCCTGTTTGTACCATACCACCTGTATTTGTAACCTCAGACCACTGTATATATACTTGTGTGTATAGTGTATTGTCTAGTGAGCCCTTAAGGCGAATCAATATATAATTCAATCTTGTGCTGTCTGGTATCTCGATCATGAATCCCCACGTCTGTGTTTCGGCCTAGTAATACGCTACCGCAGCTTGGTTTCTTACCCTATATAATCCCGTTAGCGGACCGGTCTTATATCAAACAAGAAACTGGTGGCAGTCTTTCTGAGCTGAGAATGCGCTGTTTCACTGGGGCAGTGAAAAGGCTCTCTCAGCTTTTTGCCTCTCTGTGCCCGTGTGGACAGGAGGAAGCTGTGAAAACTGTACCAAGACTGACCTTACCCGCTCCTCCAGGAGGGTGTAACATCACGCCTTGGTAACCAGTAACCACACCGTATCTCGTGCGCTCGACGTAGTTGACGTCTGATGTCAGTCGGGGTACGGTATTTGTCAAACCCGCCAGCAAGAGATTTAACACAGTAGAGACAGGCTGTAACATGAAACAGAGCGGGGACACGTGCGCACTTAGTTGATGCACGTGCCTCCACCATTGCGGCCTAAACTACTCCCGACCGCCACAGAGATGGATATACTTGAAAGCAGAGAACAGGCTGGGGACAGAGGACTAGTGACTGGACCTGAATTCGCAGTAAGTCCAGCTAGCCACGCCGATTGGCAGCTCCCAAGTGAACATTGTTGACCATATCTAAAGGTACAAAAGCCCATCCTGCGTTTGGACTAGGGCAGGGTTCCATACTTCTCTAATACCTGATTATTGGTCACCTCTACTGTATGACTTTCAGTCAGTCCTCCTGGCACTTATAGTCCCTCTGCAGGAGATCTCTGGGAAACTGATGCCCTCATGTGGCCAATGTTGGTACTGCCTCCTAATTACTTTATGCTCCACTAGCTACGAGTGATGTAGTGACATAAATATAATCAGCTTATAACAGTTTTCCTACACATCATTCTGCTGGGAAATATTCTTTACTACTTTTTCTCCTTCCACGATGTTAGGAATCTGATCTGGGCAAATACCTTATAAAACCTTTGCAGGGAGGTCTACCCAATCACAAATCTCTTCATACTTAGATGTAATGTACCATTATGCATATAACCAGGAATACCCCAAAGCCATCTAAACATATTACCAAGGGAGTGTCAGCAACCAGCTTCCCAACAACTAGAGGCATTGCCTGAGCTCTTAACTAACGGTGATATCACTCCGCCAAAACTTTCCCTGATACTAAACAGTTCTGAACTTTTTGAACAAGATTCCATGCAGGTGACTTTGGTAGCCCAGGAGGTGTCTGTTACTGATACTATTATTTGATAAACGACTCAACATGCTTCACTCAACTATTACAGTGGCTATGGCTCAAATTACTACCAACACCAACAACAGACTTCAAACATCTGAAATATCAATTTCAGAGCTCGAAGCCTCTCTGAGGCAAAGCAAGTCCAGAGAGAGAGCTGTGAGACAAGCTGGAAGACCTAGATCAACGCAGCAAATTTCGCTTTGGGGGGATTCCAGAAACAGTTGCTAGTGAGCGCCTCATAGACTTTCTAACCAAAGCTCTCCTTGTGGCTCTTCACTTGAATCTGGGCACAGACCTAATGATGATAGAACGGGCACACAGACTAGACCCTCCGAAACCTAACCGGGATGATGGACATACCAGAACCTGTCCGGTCATTGCAGAGTACCGTCACTGGGCCATAAAAGAAAAAGTCTTGAAAACCTATCGAAAAACAAAGGGAGTTGACTGTCCAAGACTCCAAGATTCTCATCTTCCAGGACTTCTCTGATGCTGTCAACCAAAAGCGCAAAGCCTTTGTACCAGTATATCGTCTCCCTGTTGAGAGGAATGTAAAGTTCCAATTGCTCTACTGGCCGAGCTCAAAGTACAAGATATTACACGATTATATATGAAGATCCCGAGTCAGCTGAGAGGAGATTCTGCCCCGATGAAGATGCCGCAAAAGGATGACTCATAAACTCTATTATTTACGTCATTTTCATATAGGAGGACTGTTGTTTTCTTGATGGAATTTTTTTTCAGTGATAGTACTGTTGACACTGTTTACTTTCTGCTTCAGGCTATCACTGAACTCTTCTGTTAGCACCTATAATGTTGCTTGGTTTTTATTTCTATGTGTTTTCCCCCCATTTGCTTCAGATGTATCTCTGTGCAGGAATTACCACTGATGACTCCTTATTCAACTGTTCATTCCTGCAGCTCACTTGGACTGGAAGAGATGAGCCTCCTTTGTTGCAATATCTTATCAAGATCCTGACCTGGGAACCAGGATGAGTAACTTTAATGCTCCAAACTCCACCAGACACACCACACAACATTTGGGGCTCTTGTCATGGAATGTGGCAGGCCTTAACACCCCCTTTAAAGTAAAAAAGTACTAAATCATCTAAAAAGATTTTCCCTAGATGTGGTGTTCCTTCAGGAAACCCACTGGAGCGCTGCTAAACCTGGTAAATTACTGGCACCTTGGATTAGTGCATGCTATACCGCTTGGCATAATCCATGCAGCGTTTTTGTGTGCAGCATGGGAAAATGAAGAAACTTGATGTGGCACTAAAACTGGATTCGGCACCATTAACTTACATGGTTTTTGGTGACGGATCCAGCTTCTTCAGTTTCCTGTGCCGCACATAGAAATGCTGCATGCAGCAATTTTGTGTCTAGCATGAGAACGATTGCGAATTCATTCTGGTCCACTCCATTCCGGTTTGTTCAGTTTTGTCTCCATTGACAATGAATGGGGACAAAACTGAAGTGTTGTGTTGCGGTTTTGAGACCCTGTGCCGGATCTCAAAACCGTATGATATTATTAACAAACAAAAAGATCCTGCAGGAGGTTACCACGCTATTTTTAATGAACAGAAATATTTAAATGGTCTCTTGGACCTGGAGCGTGTGTCTGCAACCTCTCTGATAATATGACTTAAACCAAATCTTATAATAATTCTTTATTGAAATCCTTAGATTACACAAATGTATTATATACACTTAGGGACAAACATTTAAAACTATCAGGTACGGGTAGATTCCAGGGTGAATGTATCTGCCACTGATGCGTGTTTCACATGTGCATTCATGTATTCCCCAGAGGGGGGGGGAAGGGGGGCCGCACTCTGATGCTTTGATAATTTATTATATACCTGAATCTACCCTACCTGCCTAAAAGCTATAGACCTGCTTCCCTACATGTTTCGCCGAGCTATTCGGCTTCTTCAGGGGAAAACAGCACAGGTACTGAAAATTGGGGGCGGGGCTAGGGCATTTAAAACTTCCGGATTGCCTAGCGATAGTTTTGAACCAGTCAAAACCCTTTCCTAACTATGTGCGTGTACACGTAACCCGGAAAGGCCTTCCTATTGGACAGGGCTCTGCTCTCATGGTCCGTAGCGGCTGAGGGCATCATCGGGGTGCGTCGCGCATGCGCCATTCCGGCATATGCAGCCGTGCCTCCTTGAAATTTTATCCGCACGCACGCATGCGCCGTTTCTATGCTACTGTTGACGCTCCATCGGGCACTTCTGCGCATGCGCTAGACTTCGTCCCTTCCTGATCTCATTGACCTTCTATCGCGCATGCTCCAGATCGCTGCTCCTCAGTCACAGAGGTAGACTGCGCCTGCGCCCAGCGATTGGATTTCGGCTAGTGTATGATTACATTGTCTATATCCTTATACCAACATGTGTATAAGTAGATCATATTTTCGCCATATTTCTATGTCCCAGCCTTTATGCCCTAAGGGTACCCTCTGTATTGATGGATCTCTGCATGTATCGATGTTATTTATACCTCTTGATGGGTACCCATCTCTAACATGTATATACATGTATGTGTATGGATTTATGCAATAGTCCTCAAGAATGTATTATGTGGCACTTCAAGAATGATTTTTATTATTACTTGTGCATACTTATGTGTCACTGTCACTATTGTTTTAACTTTAATGCTCCAAACTCCACCAGACACACCACACAACATTTGGGGCTCTTGTCATGGAATGTGGCAGGCCTTAACACCCCCTTTAAAGTAAAAAAGTACTAAATCATCTAAAAAGATTTTCCCTAGATGTGGTGTTCCTTCAGGAAACCCACTGGAGCGCTGCTAAACCTGGTAAATTACTGGCACCTTGGATTAGTGCATGCTATACCGCTTGGCATAGTCCATGCAGCGTTTTTGTGTGCGGCATGGGAAAATGAAGAAACTTGATGTGGCACTAAAACTGGATTCGGCACCATTAACTTACATGGTTTTTGGTGACGGATCCAGCTTCTTCAGTTTCCTGTGCCGCACATAGAAATGCTGCTTGCAGCAATTTTGTGTCCAGCACGAGAACGATTGCGAATTCATTCTGGTCCACTCCATTCCGGTTTGTTCAGTTTTGTCTCCATTGACAATGAATGGGGACAAAACTGAAGTGTTGTGTTGCGGTTTTGAGACCCTGTGCCGGATCTCAAAACCGGACAGCACAACGCAGATGTGAAAGTAGCCAAAATTTTATTGCTGGAGAATTAGAACCGGTAAACTGCTAGCCACCCTAACTAAATACAAACATCCCTATAAACCAATCATAAAGCTACAGAATCCTGATACTGGCGCTTATACCACTAATCAAGGGGAGATTGCACAAATATTCTGCAAATACTATGAGGATCTTTATACAGCCTCTCCTGTTTACCCCTCCCTGATTAATTATTTCCTAGATACAGTTAATCTACCGTCCTTGACAACAGAACAACAAGAAATGCTAGATGCGCCAGTCACAGAAGATGAAGTGCAACATGCAATAGCCACAGCTTCCAATGGTAAGACCCTGGGCCCCGACGGATTTTCTGTAGAATATTATAAGATGCTATGCCTAAATATAGTGCCCACTTTGACTGAACTCTACAACAAGGCTTTTCTTCGTGGGGTTCCTATTGAGTCACAAACGTTAGTCCTCCCTAAACCCAATAAAGATCCCTCCCAGTCTCAGTCGTATCGTCCAATATCAGGACTACAAACTTCTGGCCAAGACTCTATCTAACCAATTGCAAATATTGCTCCTGGGCCTTCTCTGTGAAGCTCCTATGGGTTTTACCCAAGGGCAGAGTATTGTGGCAAATATTAGGGTGGTAGTCACGGCCACTGTCCTGGCTCAGGATCCACCTCAGTCGCCTGCAATGTTAATGAGTCTAGATGCTGAGAAGGCTTTTGATAAGGCAGCATGGCCTTTTTTTTTTTTTATACTCAACAGGGTATTTTAGCCTGCAAATTTCAGCAATATATTAAATACCTTCATATGAATGCAACAACTTGTGTGGAGGTCAATGGATGTAGCTCACCGACAATAGACCCTTCTCCGGGGCACCAAACAATGTGTCCTCTGTCACCCCTTTTATTTAACCTCTATAGACCCCTCCCTGCGTTGCTTATTGCAAACACTGGTTTTCGAGGCACTCAAATTTTCTGCCAAGGAATTAAAGGTAGCGGCATTCGCAGATGATAGTCACCAACCACAAGCAGGTAATGACAAATCTCATATGAGAGCTGGAAACTGGGAAGAGGGGGTTACCCTATTAACTGGGACAAAACAGAAATAATGTTACTCCGTGGCCCATCCAAACTGCTGTGGTCCTTGGCCTTCCCATGTCAATGGAAAACTGACTCTTTAAAGTATCTGTATATATATATGTAACGAGACATCCGGCCAAACTATATAGATTCAACAGTAATCTCTAGATTAATAATTTGGAAACTACGTTAGGTAAATGGAAAAGACTTGGGAAGGACCAATCTAATTAAAATGGTGGAATTTCCTCATCACCTCTGTCTCGTCCATACTCTACCAATCTACCTGACCCAGAAGGAGGAGAAAAAGATTCATTATTTATACCGCACAAAATCCTGTATTGCCTATATCCTCCTCCAGCAGCCAAGAATAAATGGGGGAATTTCCCTAATATCAAATATCTGACGTGTTTATTTAGGGTAGTGACAGACTGGTTGAAATGGACTTCCTAATGCGCTCGTTATGACCTAGATCGCTCTTTCACACCAGGATTAGCCCTACCCGCCCTCTTACACCTTTCTTATTGCTGGCTGAGGACAAACCCACTTCTAGTCTCTACATGGTAGGCGTGGCATAAAATACGGCACCATTTTCGACTTTCCCTTCTTTCTTTTTATCTCTTCTCATAAATAACCTTCTTTTCAGGATGGCCATTCCCACACCACTTTCTATAGATGGCACTCTCAAGGCATAACCCCTCTTAGACAATTAATTTGGAAGAACGTCGCATGTACTGGATTGAGGAAAGTCTCTCTAAATAAACAGCAGTCATGTTCTGATTTTATAACTTTCGAACAGGTTAAAAGCTATGTCATAAGTATATTGTACCTCAGAGCAGGAGTGGAATCCATACCTGCTAGAAGTCAAACTTTCCATCCGGTAAAATCGCATCCTGTTGCCATGGGAACCTTCCCCATCTGCCACAACTGAGCAGACGGGGAAGGGGAGAGAGGGGGGCTCCCTCCCTCTGTGACCCCATCCTGTCCGGGGGCTGCAAAGGCACAGATATTGGAGAGGGAGGGTGCTCCCTCCCCTTTCATACAGCGGTCCCTACGGCTGCACAGATGTCAGCCGTTTGAATCAGAGTGTCAGCAATGAGCTGACACTCTGATTCAACCGTTCGGTCATCCTGAGATTAAACGGGGGGCGGACGGAAGATCGCGCACCCGCCCCCCACACTGCGCCCGCCTCCCGCACCGCCCGCATTCCTCCTCTCCCGCTGTGCCCGCAAGCACAAAAACACAGAGGGCTGCAGGGGGGGTTAACATCGAAATACAGGCACTTTGAGGTTTCTGATCCCTGCGGTCATGAACCACAGGGATCAGAAACTTGCATAAGCGCTACAAACCGCAGGTCTGAATTGACCTGTGGTTTGTAGCGATCGGCAATGCGGGGGGGGGTCACAGGACACAGTCGTGTTCTGTTTCCTTCCCTTATCTTACCTACCATGACATTATAACCTAACCCGCCAGTTAGCGCCCCCGTACGCTAACTGCTACATGGCTATGTTTGAGGAAGACCACATCTATACGAACACAGAATTTCAACAACACATAACAACCTGGAAAAGATACATCGATGATGTCTTCTGCATATGGAACAGCACGATAGAATCATTACACGACTTCCTCACATACCTAAATTCCATTTGGCCTGAACTCCAGTTCACCCTACACCACAGCAGCACATCAATCAACTTCCTCGACACCATAGTCTCAAAGGAACCCGATGGTGTTCTACATACTGACTTCTACACAAAACCCACAGACCGTAATAGTCTACTGCATTATTCCAGTTTTCATCCCACCAGCATGAAAAAATCCCTCCCACGATCACAATTTCAAAGGATATCCCGCATAGTCGACAACACGACAACAAAAGAAATGAGACTAAATGAAATGTCCACACGCTTTCTCAATAGGGGCTACCCTAGCACTGTGATAAAAGAATGCTTACAACCTAGCCAGAAGGTCCGGGTGAAACAGACCCAAAGGGTACCGTTCGTACACACATTTCACCCCTTCTCGCATAAGATTCAACACATTTTACGCAGACACTGGCACCTCCTTCACCAGGCGTATCCACACATCGAGGCATTCTCACTTCCCTTCCTCCCATGCAATAGACGTCCCAAGAACCTGAAAGACATGCTTGTAAGGGCAGATGTGGGCTCCAATATCAAGAAGCCGAGACAGTTGCTCCTACAAACACAGCGCAAAGGCACATTTCCGTGCCTTCATTGCGCACAATGCTCGCACGTCACGAAAGGTGACAAGATCTTCCACCCTTTAACAGGGAAAGGGATCCCTATAAAAGGTTTTTTCACCTGCGACTCCACCAACGTAATTTACGTCATTAAATGCCCCTGCGGCCTAACTTATGTAGGCGAAACAACCCAGACCATTAGGGACAGGATATGCCAGCATAAGTCCAACATCCGATGTGAAAACAATCACCTGCCCATTCCCGCACATTTTGCGGCCAAACGCCACACTATTGCCCAACTGCGATTCCAAGTATTGGAACAGGTAACGGTCCCCAGAAGGGGCGGAGACCTATCACGTCTCCTCATGAACAGGGAAGCCATGTGGATCCACCGTCTGCAAACGCTGGAACCCAAGGGACTCAACCTGGATTATGAAATAGGGAGCTTTATATAGCTCCTACAGTAACAAAAATCCCTTCTTTCCTCCCTTTCATCAATGTTCACAAAATAACAGGTTATCTATCTTAATCATATGAACACTACCGGCGGACGATATGTTCAATATAATGTAAAATTCTGTAAATTTTGCTAGAAAGTATCTTGGAATCGCAAACGACGGTGACACCGGTGCCAATGGTCTACAACTTAAATTTAACATGCAACATGTACATTTGATATATATATATATGACTGTATTAATGCAATTTAACCGCATGACTGTACTAATGCAAATCAACTACATGTATTATCTGCATAGAGCACTGAAAACTAGACCACTCCTTTTTGTGTATATATTGAATTTTTTATGAATTTTTATATATATTTTTTATATATATTGATCTTTACAAACTTGGACCATTACTTTCAACGGATACAATACTAATGACACCTCTATTCCAATTTTAGAGCAGATATTGAACTTCATCCAAGTTCACTAACAAGAGATGACTAGATCATATCCTTTTTGAGATTCATCCTTCTGGTGGTCATTTATAAGGTAACTATAACAGAAACCCTCCTAAATCCCAGCCACAGCGTCATTTATAGGTAACTATAACAGAAACTCTCCTAAATCCCAGCCACATCGCCTCCCCAGCACAGACAGCTACTGACACGGCAAAGAGACCTGGCGCATGCGCAAATATTGAAACAGCCGGCAGATCCAACACCCGACGCATGCGCAATGATAGAAGAAACAGGCCGCTCCAACGTCCGCCCAGACACGACACGCGCATGCGCATATCCTCACTGAAAGCTCCGGACGCCATCATGGCATACCCGGAAGTATGCCAGCCAGTATCCGCCCCCCAATCATGCAGCGCAGCCGAACCTCCTCATAAAGGGGAACGGAGACACAGCATACAGCATGGCTACCCGGACTACAGGCCTCAGCCTCCCGGACCACGTGCCTTAGGGACATAGAGCCCAACCAAGAGCAGCGTTTTCTGCCACCCACTGAGGGAATCCACCCCCACTCAGCTTTACACACCTTGCGGCAACAATCCGGGTAAGGACAGACAATGACTTATACCGCATCAATATTGCATGTACATAATTGCCTCTCTACCTGTATATTTGTTGCTATTTTGCTACCCTGCATGAACATGTCTGTTAAGTACCTGTAATTGCACTTGGCTAGACTAGCTTGATACAACAGCATGACTTTTAAACCCTAGAACATACATATTATAGGGCCTTATCTATTTGCGCTATATCAGATTGAGCACCGATATGTCTTTATGTCCTTTGCAACATTTACCAATTGGATGCTGCATGGGGCTGGACCAGCCAATTGCATGAACAGGTTTTACCTCCACAGTACACGTATTACAGGGATCCGCTCTCTTGTGCCTTGTCAGATTTTACTTTTTATTCCTTAATTCCACCATTACTGCCTATCACCCCACTTTAAATTGGGTTGAGCACGGAATGATTCACCATAGAATAAACCCACGACCAAAGCCACCTACCCACCATGGATTACCCCGATGGAGATGACCCCACAGGATCCCCAGATGACAGACGACGCTCTCTTGACATGCCATATCGACACGTCTTCCTCTTTCTGTACACAATTCTATCGATATGTTATGTGCTGTATGTCTATTCCGCACCTATTTGTAACACTATATACAGTGTACGATTTTCCTTAAAACAAATCCAATGCTGTAAGTTTTTTTGCACATGTATTGTAATCATTGTACACGTATTTATTGTGATACCTTGTATGCCTTTCCAGTTACACTGAAGAAGGCTATTAAGCCGAAAACGTTTTTTTGACTGGAACCGCACTAAATAAAGCTTTATACTGAAATTCAAAGTGGAGTACAGGAGTCCTTTTACACTAACCCGCCTTACCATCATTTTTTTCCCTTGCTGTTTGCAAAATGGAAACTATTGATGCTTTGGTTGATCGCATGCAGGGATTGTCTTTGGAGGTAGCTGACCTCCGCAATTCGGTTGCACGGTGTCAGAGTACTTTGGTGTCTGGCGCTGCCGGGGGAAACCAGGTCTGCCTGGAACCTAAGGTCGCTCTCCCTGATAGGTTTTCCGGGGGAAGTGATAAATTTGTTCGGTTCAGGGAGTCCTGTAAATTATATTTTCGTCTGTGTCCGATTTCATCTGGAGACGAAAACCAAAGAGTAGGGATTATTATTTCTATGCTAAAAGGTGACGCTTGGTCTTGGGCTTTTTCTCTGCCGACCAGTTCACAGTCCCTCCGGTCGGTGGATGAATTTTTCGGAGCCCTGGGCCTGATTTATGATGACCCAGACCGGGTCTCTATGGCTGAATCTAACTTGTGCAGCTTGTGCCAGGGAGAACGTACTGCTGAGTTGCATTGTTCTGAATTTAGAAGATGGGCGACTGACTCGGAGTGGAATGATCCTGCACTCAATAGTCAGTTCTGTCAGGGGCTATCTGAGAGATTAAAAGATCCCCTTGCATTTCATGAAATACCTGATTCTTTGGAGGCGGCCATGTCTTTGGCCGTACGGATTGATAGACGTCTTGGGGAGAGGTGCAAGGTTCCCCTCGGGCTGGGGGTGCTGTCTGGTGAAGAATCCATCCCTCCTGTCCCTCGGGGTACGATGACACTTGAATTAGGGGCTGGAGAGGAGCCTATGCAATTGGGTCAGGTTACTTCTTGCTCTGGTAATAGGAATTTTAGGAAGCTGAATAGACTGTGTTACTTCTGTGGTAAATAAGGTAATTTCGTTAATGTGTGCCCTTTTATTAAACCTCGAAGTGATAATGAAAAACAAATAGGGGATTCCTTCAAAGAAAAAAAAAACTCCATTACTCTTGGTAGTGTGAATGGAGAGTCAGAGCAGGCATATTCGTATCCTACCTGCAGTACCCGATTCCTCCTGCCTGCCATGGTGGCGCTAGGCTCTGGAAATTTTGAGTTAAAGGTATTTGTTGACAGTGGCACAGGGGTTAATATTATTGATTTTCAATTTCTTCAGAGTCATGGTTTTAAAACTAGCGCATTAAGCAAAGAGATACCAGTGTTTGCTATAGATTCTGCCCCCCTCTCGCAAAGATGTCTAACTCATATTGTTCAGGATATTCATTTGAGGGTGGGTGATTCTCATGTTGAGTTCATTTCTTGCTTTGTTATGAAAGGTTTGCCTGCTCCGATGGTTCTGTGTTTACCATGGTTAATAAAGCATAACCCTACCATTGACTGCCAAACAAGACAAATCAGTAATTGGAGTGAATTTTGTATAAACAACTGTCTTAGTGCTTCTATTTCGGGGGTGTCTACTAAGGTGTTGCCTCAGTTTCTTTCCGATTTTTCGGACGCATTCTCGGAGGGTGGAGCTCAGGAGTTGCCCCCTCACCGAGAGTATGATTGTCCGGTCAATCTTATCCCCGGAGCAAAATTGCCAAAATCTCGGTTATATAATCTTTCTCAACACGAAAGAGTAGCTATGCGGGAGTATATTGCTGAGAGTTTGGCAAAGGGTCATATTAGACCATCTAAGTCTCCTATGGCCGCTGGCTTCTTTTTCGTAAAGAAGAAGGACGGATCCATTAGACTGTGCCTAGATTTCCGGGAACTGAATCTCATTACTGTCCGTGATCCTTATCCCCTTCCCTTGATTCCGGATCTATTTGATCAGATTGCTGGTGCCAAGGTGTTTTCTAAGTTGGATTTAAGAGGAGTTTATAATCTGATCAGAATCAGGGAAGGAGATGAATGGAAACCGACCTTCAATACCCCCGAGGGTCACTTCGAGAACCTAGTCATGCCCTTTGGTTAAACTAATGCTCCAGCAGTCTTTCAGCGCTTTATCAATGACATTTTTCATCATTTGGTGGGGAGGTTTGTTGTTATTTACCTCGATGACATACTAATTTACTCACCCGATATGAAGACTCATCAGGATCATTTGAGACAAGTGTTATTGATCCTTCGAGAGAATACATTTTATGCTAAGTTGGAAAAATGTGTTTGCGGTTCAGGAGCTGCCGTTTGGAGGTACTTGCTTTCTGCCTCCGGTTTTCGTATGGATCCCGAAAAGGTTCGTGCGGTACTGGAATGGGACCGGCCAGAAAATCAGAAAACACTGATGCGGTTTTTAGGATTTACTAATTACTACAGAAAATTCATCCTGAATTATTCCACCATTGTCAAACCTTTGACAGATATGACTAGGAAGGGCGCCGAAATAAATTATGATGTTGGGAATAGAGAGTTGTTGGCCATCAAATTTGCCTTTGAAGAGTGGCGTCATTGGCTAGAAGGGGCTACCCATCAGATTACGGTATTTACTGACCATAAGAATCTGACTTACCTGCAATCTGCAAAGCATTTAAATCCTAGGCAGGCTAGATGGTCATTGTTTTTTTTACCAGGTTCAATTTTGTGGTCACCTATCGCCCTGGGATTAAAAACATCAAAGCGGATGCGTTGTCACGTAGCTTTCCGGGAGGGGGAGATTCGGAGGATCCCGCTCCGATTTTGGCTGATGGAGTGGTGGTTTCCGCTCTTTACCCCGAGCTGGAGACGGAAGTGTTGGGGGCTCAACTGGAGGCACCTGATTCTTGTCCTCCAGGCAAGTTTGTTCCTTCTGAACTGCGATACAAGCGGTTCAAGGAACATCATGATACTATCCTTGCGGGACATCCTGTAAGTAGATCCACTGTAGATCTTATTTCCCAGAGATTCTGGTAGCCAGGGTTGCGTAAAAGTGTTGAGGGTTATGAAGCAGCTTGTGAGACCTGTGCTCGCGCGAAATTGGCTCACACTCGGCCATCAGGATCTCTTCTTCCTTTATCCATCCCATCTCGTCCTTGGACGCATTTGTCCATGGACTTCAGTACTGATTTGCCGAGTTCCTCTGGAAAAACTGTGATTTTGGTGGTAGTGGACCGCTTCAGCAAGATGGCTCACTTTGTACTATTATCAGGTTTGCCTAATGCGAAAACTCTCGCTCAGGTTTTTATTGATAACATTGTGAAATTACATGGCATTCCCTCTGATGTGGTGTCTGATAGGGGGACGCAATTTGTTTCCAGGTTTTGTTCTCGTCTGGGTATTCAGTTGTCTTTCTCTTCGGCTTTTCATCCTCAGTCGAATGGTCAAACTGAGCGCTCTAACCAGAACCTAGAGACCTACTTGATGTGTTTTGTCGCTGAGAATTAGGATGAGTGGTCCTCATTCTTGTCTTTAGCTGAGTTTGCCTTGAATAACCGTAGGCAGGAGTCAACTGATAAGTCACCATTTTTTGGTCATATGGTTTTCACCTTCAGTTTGGTACTTTTTCTGGGACCGAATCTTCTGGGATACCGGAAGAGGAGAGATTCTCTTCCTCTTTGTCATCTATCTGGCAGAAGATTCAAGTTAATTTGAAAAGAATGGGTGAAAGATATAAACGGATGGCTGACAAGAGACGTATGACTGTCCACTAAAAACAGTAAGCTGAAGGTACCCTCTTGGAAATTGGGTCCAAGATTTATTGGCCCTTACAAAATCTCGGCCATTGTCAATCCGGTGGCGTTTCGTCTGGAACTTCCGCAGGCCTGGAAGATCCATAATGTGTTTCACAGGTCCTTTTCGAAGAAATATGTAGAACCTGTGGAACCATCTCCTTTGCCTCCTCCTCCTGTTATGGTTGATGGTAATCTGGAGTTTCAGATCTCTAGAATTCTCAACTCACGTGTTCTTCGGGGTTCCCTTCAGTACCTGGTGCATGGAAGGGGATACGGTCCCGAGGAAAGAATGTGGGTTCCGGCTACCGATGTTAATGCTAGCTGCCTTGTCAATGCCTTTCACAGGGCCCACCCGGATAAAGTTGGACCTGAGTGTCCAGAGGTCACCCGTAACTGGGGGGGTACTGTCACGCCCTGCCCTGTGGGTGTTCTGAGGAGATCTGTCAGAGTTGCTGCACGTGACTCGATCTGACAGTTTGTTTTGTTGTGGGTTGGAACTGAATCCCACCTCCTCCCAGGTGTTATTCTTTAGGTAATTGGTGAGGCTATTTATTCCTTCCCCTCCCTATAGCCTTTGCGGGTTATAGTTCTGCCTTGTGTGAGCTCTGGAAGTTTGATGGATCATCTGCTCCAACACATCTCTAGATAAGTCCTTTTCGCTTTTTCCTTCTGTCTGTTTTTACTAGGCCTCTAGGGTGACGTTAGCTCCTTTGGTTGTTGAAGGAGCTGGGTGTCTCTTTCCCTCTTCCCTACAGCTGAGGGTTTGGTACAGAGTGTTATAGTCTTAGGTATGTGGGCATGTGCATATCTACCATCGAGATATGCACATGGGCATAGCAGCTTAGGGAAAGTGTGAGGTGATGACCCCCTTGCTCCCTAGCATTTGGGGCCTAGTCAGTTGTTTTGTTTGCCTTGTCATGTTCTGTTTCCTTCCCTTACCTACTGTAACAAGCCCCCACTGATGCCATGGCACTTTCGTTCGCTGTTGGTCCCGTATATTTTGGCGACTCGCTTATACTAGGCGGAGACTTGTATTTTCCCTGGAAGTGGTTATACAACCAGAGCGCTCTGCTTTTAGCCAGGGAGAATGAGCTCAAGTTCTCGCGATTCTCGCGAGAATCGCTCCGGATGTCTACATGCTCAAGTTCTCGCGATTCTCACGAGAACTTGAGCTCATTCTCCCTGGCTAAGAGCGGGGCACTCTGATTGGATGCGCTCACAGCCAGGGAGAAGATAACCATTCCCAGGGTAAATACAAGTCTCCGCCTAGTATAACCGAGTCGCCTCATTATAATATAAGGCGCCAAAATATACGAAAAAAGAGAAAAAAGTGCCATGGCATCAGTGGGGGTCGCCCTAAAAGGTAGGATAATAATTAGACTAGAGCTAGCCTGATGAAAGGTCCTCTTTAAATAGACACACCAACCTTTTTAATTTGCGTAACTATTATTTTTTGTTGGGAAAGGTGGCAACCCTAACAGAACCCCTGCTCCCCGGTGACCCCCATAAACATTTTTTTATAGTTATGTCTACAGAGCTGTGTGGGCTCATTTGAGGGAAATCTGTCTTTTTTTACAATACCATTTAGGAGTGTGTATTTTCTTCAATTTTCTTGGGAGATCAGCCTTTTTTTTTTTTTTTTTTTTTCTATTACATCCTTCACCATATGGGCTAACTTTTTTTTATATTTTAATAGTATGGTTGTTTTCGCATGCGATGATGCCCATAAATTTATTCTTTTTTTGTTCATTTTTTGGGAAAGTGGGGTGATTTTACATTTTAAGTTTTTTAAATATTTTCTAAACTTTTATTTTTTTAAACTTTTTTAAATTACTTTTCATCAGATTGCAACTTATACAGAATAAGGGCTTGTTTACACGACCATGGTTTTGGTCCACATCCGAGCCGCATTTTTTGCGGCTTGTGTGCGGACCCATTCACTTCAATGGGGCCTCAAAAGATACGGACAGCACTCCGCGTGCTGTCCGCATCCGTTGCTCTGTTCAGTGGCCCCGCAAAAATTGTGAGGCATGTCTTATTCTTGTCCGTTTTGAGGACAAGAATAGGCATTTCTATAATGGGCCTCCTGTTCCGTTCTGCAAATTGTGGAAGGCACACGGGCAGCATCCGTGTTTTGCGTATCCGCAATTTGCAGACCGCAAAACACGGCACAGTCGTGTGAACAAGCCCTAATGGAAATTGCTCTACTATTCTCTATAGAAATCACTATATCACAGTTTAGTGCTGCCACCCTAGTGGCTTGAACTGGGATATACTAACAATGAGCCTAGAAGCCTAGTACAGGCTGCGGCTAATTTTTAGAACAGGGTGCATTCCCAGATCTCCGCTGGGGGAAGGCGCGTCTGAGCAGGAAGCCCGCGCTTCCATTTTTTAACACTCTCAGATGCCGTGGTGATATTTGGCAAATGCCACAATGGGGCCCACTGAGATTTATCACCCAAGGGCCCACATAAACCTGGAGTCGGCCCTGTTACTCCTCATAGGAGTGTTTCAAGGCCTCTTTCACACGCCGTTTTTTTCGTTCCGTATATATTCCGTTTCCGTATTTCCATTTTTCCGTTCTGTTGAAAGACAGAACATGTCCTATTATTGCCCGAAAATCACGTTCCGTGGCTCCATTCAAGTCAATGGGTCCGCAAAAAAGAACGAAACACATAAGGAAATGCATTCATATGTCTTCCGTATCTGTTCCGTTTTTGCAGAACCATCTTTTGAAAATGTTGTGCCCAGCCCAAAGTTTTCTATGTAATTACTGTATACTGTATATGCCATGCGGAAAAATGGAACAGAAACGGAAACACAACGGAACCAAAAAAACGTAACAACGGAACCGCAAAACACTGAAAAAGCCATACTGTCAGGTGAAAGAGACCTAACTGTCACGCCCCTGCTGCTGATCTATTCCACTGCTTATGGTCATACCCAGCCACAGTACCTTTTTGGGAGCAGATACAGCAGTTTACTTCTGCCCACCTGACATATTTTGCCCCTGATGAGCCTCTATGGGCCATTTTTGAATACCTGGATCAGACTAAATACCCTTGTTCTTTGGGTGCTTGTAAACTGTTGCATTTTGTGGAAGCGACTGGTATTAAATCCATCATGCAGGTATGGATCCACGACTATGCTCCTCCATTTAAGCTTTTTTTTTTACAAATTGTCCTTTTTATTCAAAAGGGATTGGACTGAGGCTTATTTACACAAAGAAAAACCGATGCAGATCTTTTTTTAAACTTGGGAGAGCGTTATTCAGTTACTTCCACAACGTGTACAAAAATATATAAAGACATGTTTTCACCTGACTGTGAGGTAACAAGAGAAATTGCTTCTGGGAGAATTTCCCATTTAGGTGTGCTTCTGAATGTTGGTGGTCTACCCTGGTGTCGGGGGATCCCCGTACAGTAGTCCATAAAGCCTATAAGCCCTTTATGGGTGACTTTTTACCAGTCAAATAGCATGCTCCAAATATTATGTTTCCCTTCTGCCAAACCCCCTTCCCTGTCTCTCCTTATCTAGCGTTCAAGCTACCTCCCTTCTTAATGCATGGTTTTCTTTTCTTGTTCTTGACAGAATTCTGTGTAGTATGATGCACATTCATTTCACTCCAGGTGGGCTAATGATCGCTACTTCACTACTTTAGAATATGTAATGTGTTCCTCTTTATTCCAGTGCAGACTGTAGCTATTGTTATGGTTATTTAAAAAATCTTCAATAAAAACAAGGTTTACAAAAAAAAAGGTGCAGCAGCAGCAGCACCGGCTGGAATCTTTGATGAACAGTTTTCTTTAGTCGCCTACTGAAGAAACAACCTAGCAGCAGTAGGACATGCAGCAGAACCTCAACCAGCAGGTGGTGGCATACTTGGACTGCACCCTGTCAGTCATGATCCAAGTTTGCCATGGGCATGCTTTCCTGCCCAGCCAGTAGTGTGGCACTAGAGCAGGTGTTCAGTGCTGCGGGAGGCATAGTTACCTCTAAGAGAACTCGTCTTTCCTCCCAACTACCAGAGACTAACCATAAAGATGAGTCATAGCTCAAAAAAGAAAAAAAAGTAGCAGCACTTACAAATCTATAGCAAAAAATCTCTATGGTGGTCGTGGTGCCCGCAGTGTTGGATACCAGTCTGTAGCATCCCCAAAGCATCCAGAATAAATCAAAAATAAAACTGCAGCACTCGACGGTATTCAATTCATGGTGGTTTATTCACCAAAAAATTGCGACGTTTCAACCTCTCGTCTTTCTCAAGCAAATAAATCTATGTGTATACACAAATAGATATACCATCCTAAATGGTCACATGAACATTATGCAAATTAACCACATGACCACTATGCAAACTGGTCACATGATCAATGTGACCACATGATCATCATGCAAATCGGTCACATGATCACTATGCAAATCCATGAACAATCATTACTCTTTAACCTATACATCAGGTCATACACAGTGCACATGATATTAACCTCAGTGCGATTCCATATCCCAATTCATCAGTGGTAATTGAATACACATAATCTAAACTTATATGATGCTCCTCTGGACATAATTATAAATGTACATAATATAAACTTACAGACATGATGCTCTTGTGGACATATTCTCTCAAGCAATCGCTTCACTAAAAGGCGCTAGAAGAGCACGATCGAGGCATCACGGCAGCATGTCCATCTAATTGTAGAGAGGAGGGGTAAGGGGCGGGCTTAGCTTTACTTGAAGCAAGGAGGCCGCTGCCCCCTTGACTTCAAGCCTGACTCGGAGACAGCGCCAACTGACATTAAAACAGCATTTTTAACAAGTATGAAGAAACACAAAGAGAAAAGAAAAACATGATTAGCAATACACTGGGGGATACTGTAAGGTACTGTGGTCGGTTTAATATGCGTTTTGCAGGTGACAGGTTCCCTTTAAGCATGCCATTACAATTACAACATCCCAGGCAAGGGTAGCAACCCTTCCTTTTGATAAATGGATCATTTTTCTGTTTAGTGTCTGCCTGCACAAGTCTGTCACCCAAATTTATAGCTTTTCTATAAGACATAAGAGGAGGTAATTGAAACTCCTCAATGTCCTGGAATGAGTCAGTCAATATATGCCAGTTAGTTTTCAATATGCTCGTTATTCGTTTACTGAATGTACAGTAAGTGGACACAAATGGTATCCTCCTATTTACACTTGTTTCTTCTTTATTTTTAGGTAGGAGTTCCCTTCGGTTTAATCCCTGTACTCTGTCTGTGTCGTCCCACCAAACTACTGGGGTAGATTACCTTCTAGCTTAGTCTCATCAGTCACTATGCGTTTTACTCTGAGAAGTTGGCTGTATGGTAGTGTCTCTATCATTTTTTTAGGATGGGCACTATTGAAACTAAGCATATTGTTTCTGTCAGTTGGTTTTACATATAGGTCATCCGCAAGGTCCCCTTTTGTACACTGTTGTATCAAGAAATTGTAGCTATGTTTATGAGTGTACCAAGGTAAATTGGAGTTCCCGATGTACTGCATTCATGTATCAGTAAAAATCCATCAGTTTTTCTACTGTGTCGGTCTAAATGAAGAAAATATCGTCAATGTACCTCATCCAGCCCTTTCACAAATACAAAATGGCTGGATGTGTACACCGACGTTTCTTCAAAGTGAGTCATATATATGTTTGCATACGTCAGGGCCACATTGGACCCCATTGCGGTCCCCCGTTGCTGCACATAATAAGTATCTTCAAAAAGGAAATAGTTGCATGTGAGAACTATCTCCAGTAAAGAGAGAAAAAAAATCACTCAAGTCACTATCCACCTTATCTTTCTGTAAGGCCCATTCGATCGCCTCCATTTCTTTGCTGTGTTCTATACTCGTATAGAGGCTTGTGACATCAAAAGAGGCAATAATATGCCCCTCCTGGTATTCTACTCTTTCAAGCTTATTAAAAAAATCAGTGGTGTCCCTCGCGTAAGATTTTGCTGTTATAGCATACGGTCTGAGGGCTTTTTCCAAAAAGGTAGCTGCTGGTGAAAATACCAAATCTATGCCCGATACTATGAGGCAGCCTGGGGATTTTCCAGGCTCTTGTGAATTTTCGGTAAAATGTACAGAATGGGTGTCACCGGATGTTCTACCAACAAAAACCTGTGTAGTTTATCATCATTCAGATCAGTTGCAAAAGCATTATCAACAAGGATTTTAATCCTACGCATAATAGTAAACTTTGGATCAGAGTCCAGCTCTCTATACACTTCAGTATCACTTAATTGCCTCTTAATCTCAGCGATATAATCAGTGGTGTCCATAACTACTATGGCACAACCTTTATCTGCTTTTTTGATGGTAACACTCTTCCTGTCACATACACTGACCAAAAATATAAGCGCAACACTTTCGGTTTTGCTCCCATTTTGCATGAGCTGAACTCAAAGATCTGAAACCTTTTCTACATACACAAAAGACCCATTACTCTCAAATATTGTTCACAAATCTGTCTAAATCTGTGTTAGTGAGCACTTCTCCTTTGCCGAGATAATCCATCCCACCTCACAGGTGTGGCATATCAAGTTGCTGATTAGACTGCCCAGAATAAAAAGTCACTCTGAAATGTGCACAGTTTTGCCTTACTGGGGGGGAGGGGGGAGGGGGGGGGGGGGGGGTTGGGGCAGGAAACTGGTCAGTATCTGGTGTGGCCACCATTTACCTCACACAGTGCAACACATCTCTGTCGCAAAGAGTTGATCAGGTTGTTGATTGTGGCCTGTGGAATATTGGTCCACTCCTCTTCAATAGCTGTGCGAAGTTGCAGAATATTGGCAGGAACTGGAACACGCTGTCGTATACGCCGATCCAGAGGATCCCAAACATGCTCAATGGGTGACATGTCCGGTGAGTATGCTGGCCATGCAAGAACTGGGATGTTTTCAGCTTCTAGGAATTGTGTACAGAGCCTTGCAATATGAGGCCGTGCATTATCATACTGCAACATGAGGTGATGGTCGTGGATGAATGGCACAACAATGGGCCTCAGGATTTCGTTACAGTATCTCTGTGCATTCAAAATGCCATCAATAAAATGCACCTGTGTTCGTTGTCCATTACATACGCCTGCCCATACCATAACCCCACTGCCACCATGGGCCACTCGATCCACAACGTTGACGTCAGCAAACCGCTCACCCACACAACGCCACACACTCTGTCTGTCATCTGCCCTGAACAGTGAAAACCGGGACTCATCCATGAAAAGAATGCCTCTCCAACATGCCAGATGCCAATGTGAGCATTTGCCCACTCAAGTCAGTTATGACGACGAACTGCAGTCAGGTCCAGACCCCGATGAGGATGACAAGCATGCAGATGAGCTTCCCTGAGACGGTTTCTGACAGTTTGTGCAGAAATTCTTTGTTTATGCAAACCGATTGTTGCTGTAGCTATCCGGGTGGCTGGTCTCAGATGATCATGGAGGTGAACATGCTGGATGTGGAGGGCCTGGGCTGCTGTGGTTACACATGGTCTGCAGTTGTGAGGCCGGTTGGATGTACTGCCAAATTCTCTGAATCGCCTTTGGAGACGGCTTATGGTAGAGAAATGAACAATCATTGCACGGGCAACAGCTTTGGTATACATTCCTGCAGTCAGCATGCCAATTGCACACTCCCTCAAACGTTGCGACATCTGTGGCCTTGTGCTGTGTGATCAAACTGCACATTTCAGAGTGGCCTTTTATTGTGGGAAGTCTAAGGCACACCGGTGCAATATTCATGCTGTCTAATCAGCACCTTGATATGCCACACCTATGAGGTGGGATGGATTATCTTGGCAAAGGAGAAGTGCTCACTAACACAGATTTGTAAACAATATTTGAGAGTAATGGGTCTTTTGTGTATGTAGAAAATGTTTCAGATCTTTGAGTTCAGCTCATGCAAAATGGGAGCAAAACCGAAAGTGTTGTATTTTATATTGTTGGTCAGTGTAGGTCCCTCAGAGCCCTCTTTTCTTTTTCATTCATGTTAGATTTCATCATGCACTTGTTAGAATCATGCCTAATATGCTGTATGCAATTTTTTAACAAATCCATATATATGTATTAATGGCCTCATTAAATACAGGTGGCTGGAAGTCACTCCGTAACTGTAGGCCCATATCCTTAAGTCTAACTGACCTCCTGTCTGACTCGGTCTGTGTATTCATCATGTCGGGGAAGGTTTTTGCATCTTGTGCGTCAGTGAGTATTGGAACCTTTGTAATATACATGTAACTTAATGTGTCTAAAAAACTGATGTAAATCAATTTTACATTTGAACCAGTCCATACCTATGGTAGGGCAAAAGGAGAATCACTTCTCTAACAATAAATCATGTTTACAAATCACTGCAGAAAATGCACCAAAATGATACACAACTGACAATACTAGCTAATTCCTCAAGCCGATGTTAAAAGCTGAGAACTTTGCCAATCTCTTCCAGTCAGGAACATATCGGAGCCCCTCATGCACCACGTCACGGTGTCTCAGCACGCATGGGGTCCTACCACTAAAACGCCTGTGGTGTGTGAACAGGGTCTGAACAATGCTAGAAATTAACTCACAGCCAGGCTCTCACATGCCTCCATAGTGATATCACCAATGCATTGTGAGGTAAAATAAAGCTGTGAGCCGCACCCACAACAGACCATGTGACACAGAAGCTACCAGGTGCAAAAGAATGTTACCAACAAAATGAAGTGGCACATTCCATATACATAAAGACAAAAACTCACTGAAAAAAGTGCCCTAAACGGGTGGAAATGCTTCAAACCCAGACACTGTAGCGCGTCTATAACCGGGTGAGTTATTCCTCCGCATGCGGTCCGCAGACAACAGCAATCCCCAGCAAAAAATGCGTACAATGGAGGATGCCGGTGCGGACCGCATGCACCACAAGAACATCTTACACAAAATGATACATTGTGCAGATGAAAAAATATAGATACACACAAATCACTGCAGAAAATGCACCAAAATGATACGCAACTGACAATACTAGCTAATTCCTCAAGCCGATGTTAAAAGCTGAGAACTTTGCCAATATCTTCCAGTCAGGAACATATCGGAGCCCCTCATGCACAAGAGGATATATTTACCACTAAATCATGTTTAGTCAGTTCACAAGAGGATATATTTACCACTAATGATGCTCTCATCTTCATTGCTTCCATTGCATCTGTTTCTCCGAGCGTAACAGTGTTGTCTGTAAGGCTCTGTTGTCCAGTGGCGGTTTCTTGGAACGTGTGATCCATATTTCGTTGTTTCCTTCTCCTATGGTGTCTATGTCCTTCCCTTCTTGTTGGTCTCTGTTTCTGTCTTTGCCTCTGTCTTTCAAGGTCCTCTCCTGATTTAAAAAACGTGGATTCTCACTTGTTTCCCCAGATGATTCAGTGTCCGTATTTAATGGTCTCCTGCCGTAGTTTTTTCTTCTTAACCGCCTCCGGACCGCCTAACGCAGGATGGCGTTCCGGAGGCGGCAGCCCTGCGCAGAGTCTCGCATATATGCGTCATCTCGCGAGACGCGAGATTTCCTGTGAACGCGCGCACACAGGCGCGCGCGCTCACAGGATCAGAAGGTAAGCGAGTGGATCTCCAGCCTGCCAGCAGCGATCGTTCGCTGGCAGGCTGGAGATGTGATTTTTTTTTTAACCCCTAACAGGTATATTAGACGCTGTTTTGATAACAGCGTCTAATATACCTGCTACCTGGTCCTCTGGTGGTCCCCTTTGTTTGGATCGACCACCAGAGGACACAGGTAGCTCAGTAAAGTAGCACCAAACACCACTACACTACACTACACCCCCCCCTGTCACTTATTAACCCCTTATAACCCCTGATCACCCCTGATCACCCCATATAGACTCCCTGATCACCCCCCTGTCATTGATCACCCCCCTGTCATTGATCACCCCCCTGTCATTGATCACCCCCCTGTAAGGCTCTATTCAGATGTCTGTATGATTTTTACGGATCCACTGATAGATGTATCGGATCCGCAAAACGCATACGGACGTCTGAATGGAGCCTTACAGGGGGGTGATCAATGACGGGGGTGATCACCCCATATAGACTCCCTGATCACCCCCCTGTCATTGTTCACCCCCCTGTCATTGATCACCCCCCTGTAAGGCTGCATTCAGATGTCCGTATGATTTTTACGGATCCACTGATACATGAATCGGATCCGCAAAACACATACGGACATCTGAATGGAGCCTTACAGGGGGGTGATCACCCCATATAGACTCCCTGATCACCCCCCTGTCATTGATCACCCCCCTGTAAGGCTGCATTCAGATGTCCGTATGATTTTTACTGATCCACTGATACATGGATCGGATCCGCAAAACACATACGGACATCTGAATAGAGCCTTACAGGGGGGTGATCAATGACAGAGGGGTGATCACCCCATATAGACTCCCTGATCACCCCCCTGTCATTGATCACCCCCCTGTCATTGATCACCCCCCTGTCAGGCTGCATTCAGATGTCCGTATGATTTTTACGGATCCACTGATACATGGATCGGATCCGCAAAACATATACGGACATCTGAATGGAGCCTTACAGGGGGGTGATCACCCCATATAGACTCCCTGATCACCCCCCTGTCATTGATCACCCCCCTGTCATTGATCACCCCCCCTGTCATTGATCACCCCCCTGTAAGGCTCCATTCAGACATTTTTTTGGCCCAAGTTAGCGGAAATTATTTTTTTTCTTACAAAGTCTCATATTACACTAACTTGTGTCAAAAAATAAAATCTCACATGAACTCACCATACCCCTCACGGAATCCAAATGCGTAAAATTTTTTAGACATTTATATTCCAGACTTCTTCTCACGCTTTAGGGCCCCTAGAATGCCAGTGCAGTATAAATACCCCACATGTGACTCCATTTCGGAAAGAAGACACCCCAAGGTATTCCGTGAGGGGCATATTGAGTCCATGAAAGATTGAATTTTTTGTCCCAAGTTAGCGGAAAGGGAGACTTTGTGAGAAAAAAAATAATATATCCATTTCCGCTAACTTGTGCCAAAAAAAAAAAAATTCTATGAACTCGCCATGCCCCTCATTGAATACCTTGGGGTGTCTTCTTTCCAAAATGGGGTCACATGTGGGGTATTTATACTGCCCTGGCATTCTAGGGGCCCTAAAGCGTGAGAAGAAGTCTGGGATCCAAATGTCTAAAAATGCCCTCATGAAATGAATGTGGGCCCCTTTGCGCATCTAGGCTGCAAAAAAGTGTCACACATCTAGTATCGCCGTACTCAGGAGAAGTTGGGCAATGTGTTTTGGGGTGTCATTTTACATATACCCATGCTGGGTGAGATAAATATCTTGGTCAAATGCCAACTTTGTATAAAAAATGGGAAAAGTTGTCTTTTGCCGAGATATTTCTCTCACCCAGCATGAGTATATGTAAAAAGACACCCCAAAACACATTGCCCAACTTCTCCTGAATACGGCGATACCACATGTGTGACACTTTTTTGCAGCCTAGGTGGGCAAAGGGGCCCACATTCCAAAGAGCACCTTTAGGATTTCACAGGTCATTTACCTACTTACCACACATTAGGGCCCCTGGAAAATGCCAGGGCAGTATAACTACCCCACAAGTGACCCCATTTTGGAAAGAAGACACCCCAAGGTATTCCGTGAGGGGCATGGCGAGTTCCTAGAATTTTATATTTTTTGTCACAAGTTAGCGGAAAATGTTTTTTTTTTTCCTTACAAAGTCTCATATTCCACTAACTTGTGACAAAAAATAAAAACTTCCATGAACTCACTATGCCCATCACGAAATACCTTGGGGTGTCTTCTTTTCAATATGGGGTCACTTGTGGGGTAGTTATACTGCCCTGGCATTCTAGGGGCCCAAATGTGTGGTAAGAAGTTTGAAGTCAAAATGTGTAAAAAATGACCGGTGAAATCCGAAAGGTGCTCTTTGGAATATGGGCCCCTTTGCCCACCTAGGCTGCAAAAAAGTGTCACACATGTGGTATCTCCGTACTCAGGAGAAGTTGGGGAATGTGTTTTGGGGTGTCATTTTACATATACCCATGCTGGGTGAGAGAAATATCTTGGCAAAAGACAACTTTTCCCATTTTTTTTTTATACAAAGTTGGCATTTGACCAAGATATTTATCTCACCCAGCATGGGTATATGTAAAATGACCCCTTAAAACACATTCCCCAACTTCTCCTGAGTACGGCGATACCACATGTGTGGCACTTTTTTGCAGCCTAGGTGGGCAAAGGGGCCCACATTCCAAAGAGCACCTTTCGGATTTCACCGGTCATTTTTTACACATTTTGATTTCAAACTACTTACCACACATTTGGGCCGCTAGAATGCCAGGGCAGTATAACTACCCCACAAGTGACCCCATTTTGGAAAGAAGACACCCCAAGGTATTCGCTGATAGGCATAGTGAGTTCATAGAAGTTTTTATTTTTTGTCACAAGTTAGTGGAATATGAGACTTTGTAAGAAAAAAAAAAAAATCATAATTTTCCACTAACTTGTGACGAAAAATAAAAAGTTCTATGAACCCACTATGCCCATCAGCGAATACCTTAGGGTGTCTACTTTCCGAAATGGGGTCATTTGTGGGGTGTTTGTACTGTCTGGGCATTGTAGAACCTCAGGAAACATGACTGGTGCTCAGGAAGTCAGAGCTGCTTCAAAAAGCGGAAATTCACATTTTTGTACCATAGTTTGTAAACGCTATAACTTTTACCCAAACCATTTTTTTTTTTACCCAAACATTTTTTTTTTATCAAAGACATGTAGAACAATAAATTTAGAGAAAAATTTATATATGGATGTCGTTTTTTTTGCAAAATTTTACAACTGAAAGTGAAAAATGTCATTTTTTTGCAAAAAAAATCGTTAAATTTCGATTAATAACAAAAAAAGTAAAAATGTCAGCAGCAATGAAATACCACCAAATGAAAGCTCTATTAGTGAGAAGAAAAGGAGGTAAAATTCATTTGGGTGGTAAGTTGCATGACCGAGCAATAAACGGTGAAAGTAGGGTAGGTCAGAAGTGTAAAAAGTGGCCTGGTCTTTAAGGGTGTTTAAGCTATAGGGGCTGAGGTGGTTAACCTCCGCCTCCCTTGGTCATGTGATCCTCCCTCCATTGGTCATGTAATCGCATTAAGCATGTGACCATTTTCATGGTGATCATGTGGTCAATTTGCATAATGTTCATGTGACCATTTAGGATGGTATATGAATTCCTGTATACACACACATTTGTTTGCTTGAGAAAGACTGAGAGGTCGAAACGTTGCACTTTTTAGTGAATAAACCAGCATGAATTAAAGACCGGCGAGTGCTGCAGTTTTATTTTTGATTTATTCTGCATGAAGCTGAGTCAGACATGGACAACCCAGATTTACAGATGCTGGTGCCTGATACAACAGAATAAATCATTCTACCCCTAATGATCATGCTGTAGTGTACTTCCACACCAGAATATTCTGCAAAATGGGACGTTACTTCTGGCCACGTGCTACTGCCACCATTCTGATGCTACTACCCGCCTGCTGGCTCTATTGCCATTCCTACAATGGGGCTTCTTGGCCTATTCATACAGTATGTACATGTTACATTTTTTAAAGGATATGCATACCACTGCGCCTTGCTATTACACTGCTGTTTTTGGTTTCTGCTACTACTGTGATCTGCCCCCATCCCCACTCTGTTATGGGGCTACAATTGTCCCTGTTTGTCTGTGCTGACATCACTATTTATTTTTCTGTTCTTTTGATCTGTCAGGAGAACTGAAAAAATAAATAAAAATAAATAAAAAGGGATCCTGTATTTTGAGCATCTGTAAGGCCTCTTTCACATGGTCAGTATTTGTAAGCCAAAATCAGGAGTGGGTTCAAGATGAAATGCAAATATTTCCATTACATGTTATCTATGTTGTGGACCCACTCCTGTTTTTGGCTTACAAATACTGAACAAATACTGACCATGTGAAAGAGGCCATTAGAGTCCTAAATGCAGGACTTTTTTTCCTTGCTAAAAAAAACTGATTTGAGACAAAAATGGCCAAAATGGATGCAAATTGAGCATATGGCCTCTTTCACATGGTCAGTATTTGATCAGTATTTGTAAGTCAAGAGCACAGAAGACATGTAAATATTTATATTACATTTTATCTCTGTTTTGGACCCACTCCTGGTTTAGGCTCAGAATTTCTGATTAAACACTGACCATCTAAAAATATTTTTTTCTTTTCTGTTCTTATGATGGCTCAGAAGAATGGAAAAATAAACAGTGATGTGAACACAGCCTTACTGCCTTTGCTGCTGCTGCCACCCTCCCCATTCTGCCATGGGGCCACTACTATCATCGTTACTGCCACTACTGCTGCTGCTGCCATCCTGACTACTCTGTCATGGGGCCACTATTGTGACTGTTACTGCCACTGCTGCCACCCTCCCAGTGGGGCCACTACTGTCCCTGGTACTGCCACTTTCCCCACTCTGTCATGGGGCCACTATTGTCGCTGTTACTGACACTGCTGCTGCCACCCTCCCCACTGGGGCCACTACTGAATCTTGGGGCACTGCACAGTTAAGTCCACAGCGATAAATTAGACTTGACGGTAACAGTGACCTGTAAGGCTACTTTCACACTGGCGTTTTGAATTCCGTTTGTGAGATTCGTTTCAGGGATCTCACAAATGGTTCAAAACGGATCAGTTCAGCCCCAATGCATTCTGAATAGATAAGGATCCGCTCAGAATGCATTAGTTGGGCTGCGTTTGGTCACCGTTCCGTTTTGCAGGCGGACACCAAAACACTGCTTGCTGCGTTTTCATGGCCGTCTGACGATGAGGATCCATCCAGACTCACAGATGAAGTCAATGGGGACAGATCCGTTTGTCCTGGCTCCGCTTTGACATGGATCCGTTTGAAACCGTTCACTTCTCTACTTCTCTGCACATGCCCAGTAATTTCCTGTCCCTCCCCTCATCGTTGGCTATCTTGGATTATCGACTTGCTGAACACTGGTAAGTATATGAAGTTTTGTCTGTTTGTCTATCTTTCTTTTTTTCTATCTATCTACTTATCTCTCTATCTCGGGGGGGGGGGGCTGCTGGCACTTGGAAAGGGGTGTGTGTGTGTCTGGAACAGTGGGGGCTGCTGGCACTGGGGGTGGGGGCTGCCTTTATGGGGGCTACTGGATCTGGGGGTGGCTGCTGGCACTGGGGTGGGGGTGGCTGCTGGCACTGGGGTGGGGGTGGCTGCTGGCACTGGGGTGGAGGGGCTGCTGGCACTGGGGTGGGGAGGCTTCTGGCACTGGTGGGGGTGGCTGGAACTGTGGGGGCTGCTGGCACTTCGGGGGGGGAGGGGGTTTGCTGGAACTGTGGGGGCTGCTGGCACTGCGGGTGTGTGTGTGGCTGGAACTGTGGGGTCTGCTGGCACTGCGGGGGTGTTTGTGGCTGGAACTGTGGGGGCTTCTGGCACTGGGGGTGTGTGTGTGGCTGGAATTGGGGGGTCTGCTGGCACTGCGGGGGTGATTGTGGCTGGAACTGTGGGGGCTTCTGGAACTGGGTGTGTGTGTGTGTGGCTGGAATTGGGGGGTCTGCTGGCACTGCGGGGGTGTTTGTGGCTGGAACTGTGGGGGCTTCTGGCACTGCAGGGGTTTTTGTGGCTGGAAATGTGGGTGCTGCTGGCACTGCGGGGATGTGTGTGTGGCTGGAACTGTGGGGTCTGCTGGCACTGCGGGGTGTTTGTGGCTGGAACTGTGGGGCCTTCTGGCACTGGGGGGGCTGCTGGCACTGCGGGGGGGGGGTGGGGCTGGAACTGGGGGGTCTGCTGGCACTGCGGGGGTGTGTGTGGCTGGAACTGGGGGGCTGATGGCACTGTGGGGGGCTGCTGGCACTATGGGGGGCTGCAGGCACTATGCGGGGCTGCTGTCTCTGGGGGTGATTATGGCACTTGGGGAAATTATGGCTCCTGTCGGATTAATTTTTTTAATCATTTTATTATTAGGGTCGTCAAAAAAAATAAAAAATTATAGAAAGTTCTGAGGTGGGCAAGCACCAATATATCTAAGTATTAAAAAAAAAAATTTGTAGATATATGTGGAAATAGTGCTCTAAACAAGTTCCTTTAACGTTATCTGCATTTTGAATACAAGATATAAGATTGGCACACTAGTATCTAGAAGTAGAATATGTATGATTTAATAGGTACGTATAGGTAAAAAATGGTGATAACAAAGTATCATAAAAAAAAAGTAATATATATAAAAAAGAGGGGGGGGTGGTGATAAAAGGATCTTTGAGTTGGTCAGGGGGAAAAAAGGTGAAGAAAAGAGTCAAATGTCAATTGATCGCAGATGATGAGGTGAAGATGGTCTGGTTTATTCTTACTTCATATAAATGATGCAATGTACAAAGAGGGTTCGGACCGCGCGTGTCGTAGATAGACGGTATAAAACAGTTTTTTTCTTCTCTTTCTCCCTTCAAAAAGGTACCGAGGTCTGCAGATGTCCTATTTGTGGATATCCTGCAACTTGTAAAAGAATACAATAGTGTAAATCCGTATGGTTGCGCTGCCCTGTAATGCACAGATTGTACTTACACGGCACTCCACCAACAACAGGCGTATCAAAGGTATCCTCCGCAGCTTGTTTTTATTCTTCGTGGCGAAGGTCCACGTTCACACGCCAGCACACAGGGCTCAACCACGGACTTAATTACAGCACACACCAGATGGGTCTGCTAATGTTTCCAACTTCTTTTGATTCAGAAATTTCTGTGGATACAAGTGGCTCCCACCATAGTGAAGCTCCGATAACTATTTAAAAGGTTTATTCAGTACATACTTACAAACATGCACTTTAAAATCTCATTAAAAAATCCCAGTGTCTTTTTCCTTGCCCGACCCAGGTTTCGCTCCTTGAGCTTCGTCAGGGGCACACATCATCTCTCCTTCCCCCTTCTCTTTTATTTAGTAGGTTAGCGTTAATCAAGCACCTGATGTGCTGCTCAAAACGCCTCCTCTTTTTTTCTCTTTCAATTAACCCTGTACTTGTATCTCTTAATTCTCAATGGGAAAAAACGCAGATCTCTAAGTCCTAATTCACATGGGGATAGTTGTTCTATCAACTTCTGTAACTAATTTAAAACAGCTTGTAGATCAAAATCTACATTCAGGCCCCCCGGTTGTAGCGTACTCAGTTCATATATTCACCTGCTTTCTTTTTTGTTAATTTTCTCAAAAAAACTTCCTCCCCTCCAATGGTTTTGTACTAATTCTACCCCCATAAATTTTAGTCCCTCTGGGTTCTTTTGGTGATATCTTTTATAGACACCATGACTTTCATGCCCCTTCTTGATATTTCTTATATGTTCCTGCACCCGGACCTTGAGGGGTCTGATGGTACGTCCTACATACTGGAGGCCACATGGGCACTCCAGTACATATACGACCCCTTTGCTATGGCATGTCATCTCTCCCACTACTTCCAATTGTTTTGCTTTCACAATACTGTATACTGTGGTACTACTTTGTAGTCTCTCTGTTCTTTTTCTATTTTTGCAGGCAATACAGAAACCACACCAATTAAAACAGTTTTTTCTTTTTTTGCTTGTCTCCTCAGGTCGGATGGCACTATGTACTAATTTATTTTGTAGATTAGGTGCTCTTTTATAGATGACCAATGGTTGTTCGGGAATTACAGGTCCAAGTACTGGATCATTTCTCAGGATGGGCCAGTTTCTTTTGATTGCGTTTTTTAGTTCCCCAGAACATTGTGTGAACTGGGTTATGAACGAAAAGAGAAAATCTGTTGTATTTTTCGCTGTTTTTGGGTTATTTGGGGTCTCCTCTCTTTGTTTTATTGTATCTATTATACATCTTTCCAATTTTTCACTCTCATATCCTTTTTCTAAGAAGCGTTCTTTTATTTTTTTACTTTGTTCTTTAAACATAGCTGTGTCAGTGCAGTTGCGGTGGATTCTCTGGACCTGTCCCTTGGGTATATTTTGAAGCCAGGGGGCATAAAGGCAGCTGGTTAAATCTATATACCCGTTGACATCAGTGGGCTTAAAGTAGGTCTTGGTTTTAAACTGTCCCTCATCTACATATATAGTTAGGTCCAGAAAATCCACCGAAACCGCACTCACGGTGCTAGTGAAACTTAAGTTCCATTCATTATTTTCCAAACCTCTGATAAACGCCTCCAGCTGATTTTTTTCACCTTCCCATATCACCAGGCAATCATCTATATACCTTTTCCAAATTTTTAATGTCCCACTTTTTTCGCATTTATTCACCTTGGGGTCAATGTAATGTTTTTCCCACATGGTCATAAAAATATTTGCAAAACTGGGGGAGAATTTCGCCCCCATCGCCGTTCCGACCTTCTGTAGATAATACTGGCCCTTAAACCAAAAATAATTATGATCTAGGCAGAATTCTGCACAACGTACAATAAAGTCCGCTTGTATATTTGTCATATCAGGGTCATCATACAGGGTATCTTTTATTGCTTGTAGTCCTTTGTTTTTTGGTATAATTGTATACAGGGAGGATACGTCGATGGTAGCCATCAACGTATTCTCCCTAACCACCTGTAGATCTTTTATCATTTTCACCACACAACCACTATCCTTCAAAAATTACGGTGCTCGTGGTACGTATTTCTGTAAAAAATTATCTATGTACTCCGTGATCCTACTGGTCAGGGAATTAATCCCTGACACTATAGGTCTACCTGGGGGATTAATAAGGCTTTTGTGGATCTTTGGTAGTACATAGATAATTGGGGTCGTAGGCTCTTTTATATTCAGATATTCTATTTCCTTTTTATTGAGTATACCTTTCTCTCCTCCATACTTGACTAATTCTTGTAATTTATTCCTGTATTCTGGGAGAGGGTCTTTTTTCAACATAGCATAATCCTCGACATTCATCACTACTATCCCCCCCCCCCCCTTTTTCCGCAGGCTTTATTATTATATTCTGATTATCTTGTAACATTTTTAGTGCATCTCTTTCTTTTTAAGTCAAATTACCTCCTTTATTTTTTGGTTTTATTTTTTCCAATTCATTCAGAATGCTTCTCTTGAAAGCATCTAAGCACTCATTATTTTTATTTTTAGGATAGAATTTTGATTTTTCTTTTAGATCTGTGTGTATATATTCTCTCTTCTGCTCTGCATTAGTGTGGTTAGTAGCTGGTTCTTTCCCTAAGAAAAATTTGGTTATGTTTAATTTTTTAATGTATTTATGTATGTCAACAAAGGTATCGAATTTGTTTAGGTTCTTAGATGGCGCAAATTTCAACCCCTTTCTCAGCACCGCCTTTTCGGTTTCTGACAAGGTGTGCCTGCTGAGATTGAATATCCCGTCATTCACACCTTGCTTTTATTGTTTACAGATTTAGTGTTTTTTTCCCCCTCTTTTTCCTCTACAAATCTTCTTTTTTGCGGTGTATTGATGTTTTGTGTGGTTTTGTCATTCCTTTCCTGAGGTTTCTGTAGTTTTTCCTGCTCTTCCCTCTGTATGCCTTTGATTGCTTGGTGTGGAAAATTCTGTTTGTCTAACAGCTCCCTTTCCTGCGTTTTATCATATGGTCCTTCTCTATTTTTCATCTGTTGCACTATATTCCCCTGTTTCTTTAAAGTGTCTTCTCTTACAAATCTATACGGATTTTCGTTTCTATATTGCCGCCCATATTGTTGGTATGGTCTCCTCTCACTCGGCCACTGATAGTAGTTCATACCCCTTCCATCTCCATTATAATTACTATTATAGCGTTGTGTACCCCATGTGTTCATTGGTGGATCCCCATTACTCTCATTTTTCCATATTTGATCCCGTTCCTCCCACCGATATCTGGGGTAGCTGTTTGATCTAACATTCACACTATTGTTCTTTTCCTCGGTCTCTTTCTGCTCTCCCTGTTCTGTTTTATTTACCTTTCTATTTATTTCTGGCCTAAATCTCCACTTGTAGACTTTTTTCGTCTCATATTCTTCACACGTTTTTCAATATTTTTTCTGCTTTTTCTCTTTTATTTCTTTGTCTATCATTATGATGCTTGCTTGGCATTTTTCACTTAGCTTAATATATTCTCTTTTTTAAAGGGTTTTAGTTTTTCTTGTAATTTTTCTATATTCTGGCTTATGTTCTTTAATTTATTTCTACGTATTTTTACAATGAACTCCATGATTTTTAGACCACAATGGTTCATTAATTTTTCCCATTCATCCATATCATTGGCATCCTCCGTGTTTAAGGGAAGCTGCCATCGCAGGCCTTCTGGGATCTTACCCTCTGCTAGAAATCTCTCAAGGGATAAGACTTCCCAGGTGGTCCTAATTTCTTTACATAGGTCTTTCTCTAACTCTAAGAACATATCCCTCATAATTTTCTCCTCTTTAATTTTTTCATTGACAGTGAACATCACAAACCATATTTGCTCTAAAATCGAAAATGTCCATAATTGCTGGACTCGGCGATTATCCCACCAATAATACAGTAAAAAAGAGATACTTAAACTTTAACCAGTCCGCAAAAAATCTGCTGCAGGTCCGAAGAGTGTTGTGGGGTCGATCACACTTTCATGGAATGTACAAAGAGGGTTCGGACCGCGCGTGTCGTAGATAGACGGTATAAAACAGTTTTTTTCTTCTCTTTCTCCCTTCAAAAAGGTACCGAGGTCTGCAGATGTCCTATTTGTGGATATCCTGCAACTTGTAAAAGAATACAATAGTGTAAATCCGTATGGTTGCGCTGCCCTGTAATGCACAGATTGTACTTACACGGCACTCCACCAACAACAGGCGTATCAAAGGTATCCTCCGCAGCTTCTTTTTATTCTTCGTGGCGAAGGTCCACGTTCACACGCCAGCACACAGGGCTCAACCACGGACTTAATTACAGCACACACCAGATGGGTCTGCTAATGTTTTCAACTTCTTTTGATTCAGAAATTTCTGTGGATACAAGTGGCTCCCACTATAGTGAAGCTCCGATAACTATTTAAAAGGTTTATTCAGTACATACTTACAAACATGCACTTTAAAATCGCATTAAATCGTTTATCAGAGGTTTGGAAAATAATGAATGGAACTTAAGTTTCACTAGCACCGTGAGTGCAGTTTCGGTGGATTTTCTGGACCTAACTATATATGTAGATGAGGGACAGTTTAAAACCAAGACCTACTTTAAGCCCACTGATGTCAACAGGTATATAGATTTAACCAGCTGCCAGTATGCACCCTGGCTTCAAAATATACCCAAGAGACAGGTCAGAGAATGCACCGCAACTGCACTGACACAGCTATGTTTAAAGAACAAAGTAAAAAAATAAAAGAACGCTTCCTAGAAAAAGGATATGAGAGTGAAAAATTAGAAAGATGTATAATAGATACAATTGTCACGGGGTTCCGAAGGTGCACTCGGTCCCCCATTGCCCGCAGAGCTGTTGCTTAGCTTTTGGAATGAGGTTCTGTGTTTGACCTCATTCCCAGGGCGGCTTTACTAGCTGGGTGGCTCCCTGCTCCTAGTCTGCCTTGAGCGCCGAGCTGATCATTCGGTGCTCGACTGGTTGGTCTGTCGGTCATGTGACGCTGGCCACGTCACATGACCCTCACTCCCCACTATAAATACAGGCAGCCTGCTGGCTACAGGTTGCCTGTTAATTTCTAGGTTCCTGGCTATTTGTTGGACTACTGAATATTTACCTGATCCTGTTCCCTGACGATCCTCTGCCTGCTCCTCCTGTACTGCGCATACATCCTGGTATTGTGACCTCGGCTCCCACCTGACTACTCTCTTAGGACTCCTCTTGTACTTCGCTACTCTCCTGGTATTTGACCCCGGCTTCTCCTGACCATTCTTTGCTTAATCCGTTGTACTGCGTAGCTCTCTTGGTTCTGACCCGGTCCGTTCATGTTCCGTATTTTGTCTTGTCTGTCTTCCCTGCACATATCCTAAGTTAGGGACTGCCGTCCAGTTGTCCCCTGTCATCAGGACTCATGAGGCAAGTAGGCAGGGCCAGGGGTGAGGGTGGAGCGCAGTGGTCACTACCCTTCCCCCTGTGTGTGTGTGGACGTGACCGTTACAACAATAAAACAAAGAGAGGAGACCCCAAATAACCCAAAAACAGCGAAAAATACAACAGATTTTCTCTTTTCGTTCATAACCCAGTTCACACAATGTTCTGGGGAACTAAAAAACGCAATCAAAAGAAACTGACCCATCCTGAGAAATGATCCAGTACTTGGACCTGTAATTCCCGAACAACCATTGGTCATCTATAAAAGAGCACCTAATCTACAAAATAAATTAGTACATAGTGCCATCCGACCTGAGGAGACAAGCAAAAAAAGAAAAAACAGTTTTAATTGGTGTGGTTTCTGTATTGCCTGCAAAAATAGAAAAAGAACAGAGAGACTACAAAGTAGTACCACAGTATACAGTATTGTGAAAGCAAAACAATTGGAAGTAGTGGGAGAGATGACATGCCATAGCAAAGGGGTCGTATATGTACTGGAGTGCCCATGTGGCCTCCAGTATGTAGGACGTACCATCAGACCCCTCAAGGTCCGGGTGCAGGAACATATAAGAAATATCAAGAAGGGGCTTGAAAGTCATGGTGTCTGCCATATCCGTAAGTCTTTTTGTGTTCCCCTTTTCCCTGCAGCTTGGCCAGTGAGACCCCTGTTCCTCCGTGTCTAGTAGGAACAGGCCGTCTTACCTTGACTCCTAGCCCAGGGACCGGTCAGAGGGTGAGTTAGGGATCCGAGGTTCCGGAGCATGGGTCCTCCTACCTTAAAGGTCGGCCCATGCAGCTAGGAGTTAGGGTCAGGTTAGGGACGCTTTAGGAGGTGACCTGCTGCCTAATCCTGTTGTCCTGGCCGAGCAGCCATAACATCGCGTGGCATCGCACGGCTGAGGATTTTCCCCATCCTCAGCCGTGACAACTATAAAAGATATCACCAAAAGAACCCAGAGGGACTAAAATTTATGGGGGTAGAATTAGTACAAAACCATTGGAGGGGAGGAAGTTTTTTTAGAGAAAATTAACAAAAAAGAAAGCAGATGGATATATGAATTGAGTACGCTACAACCGGGGGGCCTAAATGTAGATTTTGATCTACAAGCTGTTTTAAATTAGTTACAGAAGTTGATAGAACAACTATCCCCATGTGAATTAGGACTTAGAGATCTGCGTTTTTTCCCATTGAGAATTAAGAGATACAAGTACAGGGTTAAGTGAAAGAGAAAAAAAGAGGAGGCGTTTTGAGCAGCACATCAGGTGCTTGATTAACGCTAACCTACTAAATAAAAGAGAAGGGGGAAGGAGAGATGATGTGTGCCCCTGACGAAGCTCAAGGAGCGAAACCTGGGTCGGGCAAGGAAAAAGACGCTGGGATTTTTTAATGAGATTTTAAAGTGCATGTTTGTAAGTATGTACTGAATAAACCTTTTAAATAGTTATCGGAGCTTCACTATGGTGGGAGCCACTTGTATCCACAGAAATTTCTGAATCAAAAGAAGTTGGAAACATTAGCAGACCCATCTGGTGTGTGCTGTAATTAAGTCCGTGGTTGAGCCCTGTGTGCTGGCGTGTGAACGTGGACCTTCGCCACGAAGAATAAAAACAAGCTGCGGAGGATACCTTTGATACGCCTGTTGTTGGTGGAGTGCCGTGTAAGTACAATCTGTGCATTACAGGGCAGCGCAACCATATGGATTTACACTATTGTATTCTTCTACAAGTTGCAGGATATCCACAAATAGGACATCTGCAGACCTCGGTACCTTTTTGGAGGGAGAAAGAGAAGAAAAAAACTGTTTTATACCGTTTATCTATGACACGTGCGGTCCGAACCCTCTTTGTACATTCCATGAAAGTGTCATCGACCCAACAACACTCTTCGGACCTGCAGCAGATTTTTTGCGGACTGGTGATTAAGTATCTCTTTTTTAATATAAATGATTCAGATTGTTAAATTAAGTTAAGATGCAAGTTCATCAAGTGTGGAGAAAATTTAATCAATAAATATGACTCCAGTCAGGATGTAGATAATTCCAATAAATGTCATATAATGTCATACAATATGCCTCCAAGCAGGATATATGCAGTTCATTGAAATATCATATAGATGTAAATCCGCAGCCTGTAGCCAGTAACAGTGGCTTAAGTAGATAATATTGTGAGATCCCGTGTATAATGTATATTCAAATAAATACAAGTAAAAATCTGGTAAAAATCAAAGTAAGAGTCAGCGGGCCATACATCCACCAGCAGTGGCGTCCCACTATGGCTGGGATGTGCTCCGCTGGAATTACCTGTCGGATGGATCTCCTGGAGTCTGTGAGCGGCCCGCTGGGGTTTAAGGGGCTGTCTGAGAACCGGAACAGATCGCCAGCGCCAGCCCTCCTGTCCCTCATGCATCGACAGAGGCTCTTTGGTTTTCGCCAAAATTTGAGAGCCCTGGTGAGCAGGCGGAGATCCGGTAGGCCAAATCGAACTGATTATGCGAACCTTGTAGAGGTCGTTTCCACGCTCTAGAAGGTTTTGCCGAACATCAGAAGGAGTTTAGTGCTGACTTGATTCGCCGCTGGGAGGGGGCGGAGTCGGCAATTCAACGCAGCCCAAACTACCATTATGGGCTAAGCATAATCAGTTTGATGGACTCAATGACGCCCGAGCAGTTGCATGAGTTTAAGATCATGCTAGAGAACGGGTCATGGCAAATTATGTTGTCCTGTACCTGGTAACCTTGGCCACTACAGCTGCGTTGAAATTAAAACTACCCTAGTCTCACTACTGTGCGTTTCTTGTAACACCCTTGGTAGTTTTTATTTCATAACAGCATTAGTGCCAATGTTGGAAGAACCATTTTGATCCAGAGACCAAAAAGCGATCCTACGCGTTTCGAAGCCTACGGGCTTCTTCGTCAGGGATAATTGCTATGTTAGTAGCCTGGATTAAATAGGTGCCCGGTCCCTTGGGAATCCTTTCTCCTATCAGTTTATCTTGTCGTAACATTTCCCAATGTTTACTGACAATTCTTTTGAGGGTTAGTGTCTCTTCACTGTATGTGGTGATTATCAGAATTTTAATTGGGGCATCTGTACAATCACTTTCAAGGGTTTTTAGGGGGTCCCGCAATTTGTTCTGGAGCAATAGATTTCGATCTATCTCTCTAATAAGTTTAATGGTTGGTTCTAAATCCTCCATATTATACCCCTTCTCAATGAATTTGATATTTAAGTCTCTGGTTTCTTCCTCAAAATGACTAATATCTGTGCAGTTCCTGCGTATCCTAATATACTGACTTCGGGGGAACATTAAACAGCTTTCAAGATGCGAAAGTAAATGGATATTTGGACTGAACACTCTAGCACCAAATGGTCTAAATCGAGAAATGGAATTATTCGCATTCTGAATAACCATTGTCGGAAAACTTACGGAATTCAAATGACTGTTCATTAAAAATAATCGCATCTTACCATTAATACATGTAGGACTTCATGCGGGAAAACTGACGATGTAAACTATAGCAGTTGCCATAGGAACCGGGCACCTATTTAATCCAGGGAACTAACATAGCAATTATCCCTGACGAAGAAGCCCGTAGGCTTCGAAACGCGTAGGATCGCTTTTTGGTCTCTGGATCTCTCCGTAGGACCGTTGTGACGTCACACTATACGCTCCGGAATCCCATACCAACACAGCTCCTTCACGCACATGCCAGCCACCGGCCGGGGCGGCGCACGCGCTTTGAGGTAGAGCAAGAAGCACTGCGAGTCTTTCCTCCACATCGTTGGATTAAATACCCGCCGTACACTATACCTGACACCCAGTCATCATTCTACCAGAATAAGGTAATCATCTATCAGTATAACGGAACTTTTTACAAACCTTCTATTTCTTTTCCCAGCGCTGGTACCAAATATTCATTTATTTACCTTTTGCTAGTTGTAGGTATAGCTTGAAGAGTGTGGGGAGCAGACACTATGTGTGCCTCTTCTCAGGCCTCCAGCTTCAAGAACCCAAAAACTAACAGATCTCTATGAAAGCCTCTGCTTCTGTTACAGCAAGAAAGGTAGACAAGACCAGACTTCACAATAAATGGGTAGCTTATTTGAATTTAAAACATAACATTTATTAATGTTTGTAGATAAAATAATGGGCCCTACTATACTTGACAATACTAAATAGTTGCCACTAGTTACACTGTTCTCCTATAATAAATGGGCGGAGATGGGAAGGGACCAAAAAGGGACAGTAATAATGTGATCAGATAGGGTGAAGGGTAGCCAGGTACCAAGGTAGAAAGACACAGCGCTGGGTCAATATCCCTAAACAGCCCTGTCTCTCACTATATCCTCCCTCCTATCTGCCACAATATCCCTATTTGCACCCTCCCTAGTTGTGGACTGCCCAGCTTTGCCCGATAGCCAGAATATGGTCCTATAGGTGGTATCCTTAACCACAAGGGGAAAGGAAGAGAAAGCTGGCAAAGGTGAGTGTGCTGAAACAAGAACAGGTGAAATCACAATGTAACGTCACCTGTGATGCCTAAGCAGATTCATACACGATAAAATATATAATCAAATATCATGATGTACCAAGAATGTACATATTCAAATGGTAGTAACGTCCCAACGCGTTTCCCCGCCAATCTGATATTGATGACCTATCCTGAGGATAGGTCATCAATATTAAAAGCTCGGACAACCCCTTTAAACCTCTTTTCTACTATAAGATATAGTGTATATATATATATATATATATATATATATATATATATAACTGACTTGACCTCTTTGGTTTTCCATTAGAAGTTACGAACAGTGCAGAGAGCCCATGTGGAGCAGGAAGTGGTAGTGGCCCTGAACATAGGATGTGTCATAGTGGCCTCCCACAGGCCGTTGCTCCCTAGGGATGGTGCAATGAATGGAGGGTGCACCCTTTCTTCCCTCGGGGCACCCACTGTCACTATGGCTCCTGCCTGATGGTTGTTTAGAGTGCCCTTGATGTTGGTGGTTGTATGGGTGGCTGGCAGGAGGTGCAGTAGTGAAACCACCAGTGTGTGATGATATACAAATCAGTAAACTATGCCTTCTTTAACATAAAAAATGTCCTTCTTTACTTGACATAACAAATGTCCTTCTTTACTTGAATGCAAAAGAGGAGTTGTAGTACATCTATAAAATCCATAAACAGTCTGTACACAGTGGAAATTCTCCCCAGATGTCTGTGCATGAGTTAGGCAACGTTGGAAGCAGTGGCTCTCTGGTTACATTATCTCTTACTAAAGTCTCTTTCACTAAAATCTCTGGTTGGTGACTGTATTCTGCCAATAATGCCCACAATTACCACTGCGGCATGCATGTTCAATAATACGACTGGCCAAGTAATTCCTGAGGTGTGTAGGGTGTCTTAATGGGTTACCTCTCCACAGCAGTAGGGTGTGGAAAGCTTCAAGCAGTTTATCTTGCTGACTGACTTTTCGTCTTGCCATAGTGATTCTCTGGTCTTGTCTATTGCTACACAACCAATTGTAGTTGGTCAAACTATGATTAAACCATATGGCTAAACCCTTAAATAAGTAATAGACTTCACAATAAATGGGTAGCTTATTTGAATTTAAAACATAACATTTATTAATGTTTGTAGATAAAATAATGGGCCCTACTATACTTGACAATACTAAATAGTTGCCACTAGTTACACTGTTCTCCTATAATAAATGGGCGGAGATGGGAAGGGACCAAAAAGGGACAGTAATAATGTGATCAGATAGGGTGAAGGGTAGCCAGGTACCAAGGTAGAAAGACACAGCGCTGGGTCAATATCCCTAAACAGCCCTGTCTCTCACTATATCCTCCCTCCTATCTGCCACAATATCCCTATTTGCACCCTCCCTAGTTGTGGACTGCCCAGCTTTGCCCGATAGCCAGAATATGGTCCTATAGGTGGTATCCTTAACCACAAGGGGAAAGGAAGAGAAAGCTGGCAAAGGTGAGTGTGCTGAAACAAGAACAGGTGAAATCACAATGTAACGTCACCTGTGATGCCTAAGCAGATTCATACACGATAAAATATATAATCAAATATCATGATGTACCAAGAATGTACATATTCAAATGGTAGTAACGTCCCGACGCGTTTCCTCAGTGCAACCTGATTCGTCAGGGGACAAATAGATTATATCAAACGAGCCCCTCAGTTGGGCTCAGTCATTCAGACAAAACAGAGGGGTCATAGAGGACACACTAATATACCATACCCAATAAGCCTATACAGTCTCCCTGGTAATGGACAACTGTGCAGCAAATAGAGTATATAGGTAGGTTATTATGTGGCCTCCAATCAGCCAAACGTTATAGTAATAAAGGCAAAAATCACCCTCTATTTTGCATGGCCTGTGGTAGTTCCTGATATTTAAATTCAATAGTGTGTAATGTGTTCAGTGTTCAATACACACCAGTGTCCAGGTTAGAGTGTCTAAACCTGGAAATTAAATCAGGAATAACCAGAGGTCACCAGTCTCTACTTAGACAAGATGGTACTTGTCAGTAGGACTACAATCCAAACCTAGCAAACCAATGGTAGTATATTCATGAATGCATCACAATGACTAGAAGTATCTATTCAGTATACCTCCAATGATAAATGCATCGCGTCAATTGATAGTATCTACTTAGTATACATTGTAGCCGATCTCCCACTAGTGGTGTCACTAGCGGACATTAAAAAATCAGCGCAACGTTGCTCATCTAGTGCTTATGTCAATCTGATATACAAGCATCAAGAAATGAGCGGCTTATCTGTCCAGTCGTGATGATAACTGTCTCCAGATGGGAATGGATGGAGGGTGCTCCCTGGCGTCCCGCGTGTAGCAGTGGCAATGAGGCCATATTCGCGGGTCATTTAAAAAGCCGAGAAGCCCCGCCTCCAATCAACGCCCCCTCGTTGTCAAATCGCGTCATAGTCACGTGATGCATCGGCTGTTCCGCCCATAGTCACGTGCTTCTATTCCTTTCTATGACGCCTAGTGTGGATGCAAATTCCTGCTGCCAGGCAACCAAGAGAACGCGATACTTACAATAATAAAGTCGAGGTACGTTCAATTTTCAGTGGCCTGTCGGAGCGCCGCCTTCCCCTATTATCGGCTACAATGTATACTAAGTAGATACTATCAATTGACGCGATGCATTTATCATTGGAGGTATACTGAATAGATACTTCTAGTCATTGTGATGCATTCATGAATATACTACCATTGGTTTGCTAGGTTTGGATTGTAGTCCTACTGACAAGTACCATCTTGTCTAAGTAGAGACTGGTGACCTCTGGTTATTCCTGATTTAATTTCCAGGTTTAGACACTCTAACCTGGACACTGGTGTGTATTGAACACTGAACACATTACACACTATTGAATTTAAATATCAGGAACTACCACAGGCCATGCAAAATAGAGGGTGATTTTTGCCTTTATTACTATAACGTTTGGCTGATTGGAGGCCACATAATAACCTACCTATATACTCTATTTGCTGCACAGTTGTCCATTACCAGGGAGACTGTATAGGCTTATTGGGTATGGTATATTAGTGTGTCCTCTATGACCCCTCTGTTTTGTCTGAATGACTGAGCCCAACTGAGGGGCTCGTTTGATATAATCTATTTGTCCCCTGACGAATCAGGTTGCACTGAGGAAACGCGTCGGGACGTTACTACCATTTGAATATGTACATTCTTGTCTATGTACAGTATTGTCAAGTATAGTAGGGCCCATTATTTTATCTACAAACATTAATAAATGTTATGTTTTAAATTCAAATAAGCTACCCATTTATTGTGAAGTCTATTACTTATTTAAGGGTTTAGCCATATGGTTTAATCATAGTTTGACCAACTACAATTGGTTGTGTAACAATAATCTTTTTTATTTGGAGTATGGCTGGTTTTCTCTCCACTGGCGTTGACAAAACTACATTGCTCTCTGAAGCCAATGAGGTATTCTCAGAGAAGACCTTGATACAGAGCAAATACGCACCTTCATTTAAGGCCGCTTTTAAAGATCTCACAAAGATATACAAGGAGCAGATTTCTTCATGGTGGGAGATTCAATCAATAGAAAACTATCTCAAAAATAAAATTGTACCCAGGGGTTTAAGAATTAGCCTCACTCCAGCCAATAGATGCAGATCTACCTCCCTTATGAGTAAGTGGGAGGAGGAAGCGACCAAAAGTTCCTTGAGATTTATGCACCTTTTGCTGGAGGAGGAAAAGACGAATCTGGTGAAACTGGAGAATAATTTGAAAGAGCAGATTGAACTCACACAGAAGTTTGGGGGGGAAACTGACTTTGCCAATAAGGAATTACAACTTAAGAATACTATTGACAAATTTCAGTTTCACCTCAAAGAGCGAAAACATCGCCAGTTTAATAGAGATCTACAAGACTTCCGAGATAATAAGGTATATTCCACATTAGATCGCAACATATCACAGACCAGACGTCCAGAAGTGGACGCCTCGTCTAGTGATACTGAGGCCTCTGAAAACGAGAGGGAAACTAATCAGACACAAAGAGGAAGGGGCAGAGGCTATAAGAAAACTCAAAACTATAGGGGCAGAGGAACAAGGAATAATCAGAGAGGGAGACAGGACCAGGGTGGCTCAGATTTTTTAGATACACCTTACCCCCTGCGCAACCGAGGGCCACAAAGATCACCATCTCAGACCAACAAGCTACAGGGCAACACAACCAAGTAGTCAACCTCTCTAACCAACAACTGCAGGGTCTAGAGATGTGCCTACCCCCTGCGCAACCGAGGGCCACAAAGATCACCATCTCAGACCAACAAAGTACAGGGCAACACAACCAAGTAGTCAACCTCTCTAACCAACAACTGCAGGGTCCAGAGTTGTGCCTACTTGGCAGGGGCCTGTCCTTTGTTCCCACCTCTAGCTTCAGCCTCTTCAATTGGGTTAGAGATATCCACCTCTTTGCCAGAAAGCTTAGATGGCGCAAACATTTTGCGCTTGTTGCTAGGCGAGAGAGCAGGGAGATGGGTATCTCTCCCGACATCCTTCAAGATGTTCGTCTTCTATACAGCTTGAGTGATAGCATGCCCCAGGAGGGTAAAGGCCCATTTACCTCACTTAAAAACAAAAGTCTTAAAATGCCTCCGTTGGGGGACCCAACCTGTATAGATGTTTTTGTGAACCAGGTCTGTCGGGATTTATCCAGCTTGATATCATGTCATGGTGGCTTCAATTGCAGCAAAAGCGAGTACAAAGCTTTGCTGGACTTGGAGAAAAAGAAAAACCTCATCATCAAACCCTCGGACAAGGGGGGGAACATCGTGTTGATGAACACCAATGACTATACCAACATGTGTCATACCTTGCTTGATGATAGGGACACATATGAAAAACTGAAGTGTGACCCAACCGTTGAATACCAGAGGGAGTTAATTGACATATTGCAAATAGCAAAAACTGATGACCTTATCTCTGGTGACGAATTTGAGTATTTATACAAGAAACATCCCACAGTAGCCACCTTTTATAGCCTACCCAAGGTGCATAAGGGTGGCCTCCCTGTCAAGGGACGCCCGATTGTTTCGGGGGTTAATAGTTTGACCCAAAATTTGGGGATCTATCTGGACCACATATTGGCACCATTTGTTAAAACACTGCCCTCGTACCTGAGAGACACGAGTGACCTTCTTGGTCGTTTGGAGGGTATCAGCTTGGAGGAGGGGACATCCCTAGCCTCTATAGACGTTGAGGCCCTCTACTCGTCCATACCTCACCATCTCGGTATGAGGGCAGTGGAATTATTCTTGTATACTAGGGGCCAACAGTTTTATCCACATAATGTTTTTGTCCTACGACTACTCAATTTCGTTCTTACAAGAAACTACTTTCTTTTCGACGGTGTCCTCTACCACCAGCTCAGGGGCACTGCGATGGGGAGTTCGTGTGCCCCGTCGTATGCTAATTTGTTCCTGGGCTGGTGGGAGAGGACACTGGTCTTTGGCGACACACCCAACAGATATACCCCCTGCATCGTCACTTGGGCAAGATTCATTGACGACGTCTTTGTTGTCTGGAAAGGGGGAGAAGAAGAATTCTCAGACTTCGTCAAGTATCTCAATGCCAACGACATAAATATGAAGTTTACCTCGGTCTTTGAGGCAAATACCTTGCCTTTCCTTGATGTTTCTATTTCAAGGGGCAAGGATGATGTGATTCAAACAGACATCTTTAGGAAACCCACTTCCACGAATTCACTCCTACATTGGAGCAGCCACCATCCCTTCCCCTTGAAAAAGGGAATACCAGTGGGACAGTACCTGCGTCTTAGGAGGAACTGTTCCACTTGGGATACATTTAAAAGACAGGCTGACGACCTTAGAAGTCGTTTTCGGGAAAGGGGGTACCCAGATGCGGTCCTAAAAAGTGCTTTTAAAAGAGCCTGTGGGAGTAAAAGAGATGACCTTCTCTATCCCAAACCCAAAAAACCGGAGACTGGTTTGATACGCCTCATAGGTACCTTTGATGATTCTTCGGCGGAGGTTAAACAGATACTAAGGAAACACTGGGAGGTCCTCCTCATTGACCCAGACATTAAAAAGGTTATCCCGGAAACAGCACAGGTCACCTACCGCAGGGGCCTTAGTCTTAGGGACCGCCTGGTACACAGCCACTACAGCGATACACGTGATTCTAATGAGACATGGTTACAACGTCCAATTGGCTGTTTTCGCTGTAGTGGTTGTGTGGCATGTGAACACATCCTAAAGGGACGTTCATTTTATGCCAATGTCACCGGCAAATGTCACCAAATCAGACATTTCATCAATTGTCGCACCAGGGGAGTAATTTATAGAGCCAACTGTATATGTGGTCTCGAATATGTTGGGAAAACCACCCGTGAGTTGCGACGCCGGATAGGTAAACATTTGGGTGACATTAGGAACAACAGAGATACACCCATTGCCAAACATATTAATATGACACATGGTGGTGATGCATCGGAGTTGAGATTTATGGGCATTGAAGTGGTCGCGAGAACAAAAAGGGGAGGGGATTGGGACCGGAAAATATTGCAGAGAGAGACTTGGTGGATATTCCACCTTCAAACTGTAGCTCCAAAAGGTCTAAATGAGCAATTGTCATTTGGTTGCTACATTGAACCGTGATATACTACTCTGCATCTCAGTGATAGTGTCCGGTCGCCCCCGTTGCTACCCCTTGAGTATGTGGTTGTAATAACAATATATATTTAACATCAAAAATATATATTTTTTCTTAAAAAATTATAAATGACTCTGTTGGAGTGACATATTGAATGAGATCACTATACCCCCTATTGGGAACTTATGGAAAGAGGCACCTTTAAATGGGGTTGCGTTGAAGCAATCAATTAACAACGACAGCTATCTGAGGAATCACCTTAAAAACTCTAATATTCCATTAGGCAAACCGCAGACCAAGCGGACCAATGGAAAACATTCTTTATCTCTATGGGAGCAGAGGTGGAGCTTATTTGCCCTTTGACTCCATCTCTGTATCTCATTAAAACACGCACCTCAAATATGTGTAGTGGAGACTATATGCCGCCTGAAACATAATAGGGGAAGGCGGCGCTCCGACAGGCCACTGAAAATTGAACGTACCTCGACTTTATTATTGTAAGTATCGCGTTCTCTTGGTTGCCTGGCAGCAGGAATTTGCATCCACACTAGGCGTCATAGAAAGGAATAGAAGCACGTGACTATGGGCGGAACAGCCGATGCATCACGTGACTATGACGCGATTTGACAACGAGGGGGCGTTGATTGGAGGCGGGGCTTCTCGGCTTTTTAAATGACCCGCGAATATGGCCTCATTGCCACTGCTACACGCGGGACGCCAGGGAGCACCCTCCATCCATTCCCATCTGGAGACAGTTATCATTACGACTGGACAGATAAGCCGCTCATTTCTTGATGCTTGTATATCAGATTGACATAAGCACTAGATGAGCAACGTTGCGCTGATTTTTTAATGTCCGCTAGTGACACCACTAGTGGGAGATCGGCTACAATGTATACTAAGTAGATACTATCAATTGACGCGATGCATTTATCATTGGAGGTATACTGAATAGATACTTCTAGTCATTGTGATGCATTCATGAATATACTACCATTGGTTTGCTAGGTTTGGATTGTAGTCCTACTGACAAGTACCATCTTGTCTAAGTAGAGACTGGTGACCTCTGGTTATTCCTGATTTAATTTCCAGGTTTAGACACTCTAACCTGGACACTGGTGTGTATTGAACACTGAACACATTACACACTATTGAATTTAAATATCAGGAACTACCACAGGCCATGCAAAATAGAGGGTGATTTTTGCCTTTATTACTATAACGTTTGGCTGATTGGAGGCCACATAATAACCTACCTATATACTCTATTTGCTGCACAGTTGTCCATTACCAGGGAGACTGTATAGGCTTATTGGGTATGGTATATTAGTGTGTCCTCTATGACCCCTCTGTTTTGTCTGAATGACTGAGCCCAACTGAGGGGCTCGTTTGATATAATCTATTTGTCCCCTGACGAATCAGGTTGCACTGAGGAAACGCGTCGGGACGTTACTACCATTTGAATATGTACATTCTTGGTACATCATGATATTTGATTATATATTTTATCGTGTATGAATCTGCTTAGGCATCACAGGTGACGTTACATTGTGATTTCACCTGTTCTTGTTTCAGCACACTCACCTTTGCCAGCTTTCTCTTCCTTTCCCCTTGTGGTTAAGGATACCACCTATAGGACCATATTCTGGCTATCGGGCAAAGCTGGGCAGTCCACAACTAGGGAGGGTGCAAATAGGGATATTGTGGCAGATAGGAGGGAGGATATAGTGAGAGACAGGGCTGTTTAGGGATATTGACCCAGCGCTGTGTCTTTCTACCTTGGTACCTGGCTACCCTTCACCCTATCTGATCACATTATTACTGTCCCTTTTTGGTCCCTTCCCATCTCCGCCCATTTATTATAGGAGAACAGTGTAACTAGTGGCAACTATTTAGTATTGTCAAGTATAGTAGGGCCCATTATTTTATCTACAAACATTAATAAATGTTATGTTTTAAATTCAAATAAGCTACCCATTTATTGTGAAGTCTATTACTTATTTAAGGGTTTAGCCATATGGTTTAATCATAGTTTGACCAACTACAATTGGTTGTGTAGCAATAGACAAGACCAGAGAATCACTATGGCAAGACGAAAAGTCAGTCAGCAAGATAAACTGCTTGAAGCTTTCCACACCCTACTGCTGTGGAGAGGTAACCCATTAAGACACCCTACACACCTCAGGAATTACTTGGCCAGTCGTATTATTGAACATGCATGCCGCAGTGGTAATTGTGGGCATTATTGGCAGAATACAGTCACCAACCAGAGATTTTAGTGAAAGAGACTTTAGTAAGAGATAATGTAACCAGAGAGCCACTGCTTCCAACGTTGCCTAACTCATGCACAGACATCTGGGGAGAATTTCCACTGTGTACAGACTGTTTATGGATTTTATAGATGTACTACAACTCCTCTTTTGCATTCAAGTAAAGAAGGACATTTGTTATGTCAAGTAAAGAAGGACATTTTTTATGTTAAAGAAGGCATAGTTTACTGATTTGTATATCATCACACACTGGTGGTTTCACTACTGCACCTCCTGCCAGCCACCCATACAACCACCAACATCAAGGGCACTCTAAACAACCATCAGGCAGGAGCCATAGTGACAGTGGGTGCCCCGAGGGAAGAAAGGGTGCACCCTCCATTCATTGCACCATCCCTAGGGAGCAACGGCCTGTGGGAGGCCACTATGACACATCCTATGTTCAGGGCCACTACCACTTCCTGCTCCACATGGGCTCTCTGCACTGTTCGTAACTTCTAATGGAAAACCAAAGAGGTCAAGTCAGTTATATATATATATATATATATATATATATATATATATACACTATATCTTATAGTAGAAAAGAGGTTTAAAGGGGTTGTCCGAGCTTTTAATATTGATGACCTATCCTCAGGATAGGTCATCAATATCAGATTGGCGGGGGTCTAACACCTGGCATACGGCAGATCAGTTGTATGAGGAGACAGCGTGCGCCGTGTGCACATGCCGTCTTCTCTCTCTCTTCCTCTGCTGCTGCTTTGTCATAGACAGCAGCAGTGAGCAGGAAGAGAAGGCAGACAGCACGTGCACACTGCAGGCGCCGCCTCTTCATACAGCTGATCGGTCAGGGTGCCGGGTGTCGGACCCCCACTGATGTGATATTGAAAGCCCAGGACAACCCCTTTAAGTGTCTGTTTGGTCCGGCCAATGGGACCATCACTGATCATGCTAACAGAGCACTTTTGTCTGTGCGAATGGAGTGGCAGTTCAGCATGCATAATGCTTCTCCATTCTTCTCTATTGTATTTATCTTCTCTTTAGCAGTACCCTACAGATGAATTGGAACAACAGGATGCCTGCTCGGCTGTTGCTCGATTCATACAGGGGAATAACAGGACTCTGATTGGTTGTATCCAGATCGTATTGTGGATAAGGGATAAGTTAAAACCCTTTTAAAGGGAACCTGTCATGTTGAACATATTGCCTGAGCTGAAGGTTATAGAGCAGGAGGAAGTGAACAGAATTTTATACAGTTTTGTTGGAAAATATGCAGTTAAAGTTAATTCTTTTATATCCTTTTTTTTTTCCTTCTGGGGTTTGACATCAAGGAGGCAGCCCTAACATGACAGCCTTCCCTCTATGACATGTGCATACAGAGAGAACCTAGCACAGAAATGTGTGTTGCTCAACAATATATATGCGTTGTCTTAGGGGAAGTCTTCTTCACTATGGAGAGCCCATGGTATGCGGAATACTTGTGTCCAGTATTGTAATCTAGGTGATGCGCCTGGTATGCCAAGTATGCATGCTCAGTATTTTAGGCCAGGTGATGCCCCTACTATGACAAGTAGCCGTGTGCAGTATTCTAGGCTAGTCGATGTCCCTTTGGGTTTGCTGGGAAAGATATTCAAATTAGCTTTCCTAAACCTGATGCCAGCAGTTGCTATACATGATAATTTGCATATATTTTACCCAGAAATCCAAAGGAGTGTTATCTAGCCTACAATAGTTGTCATGTGTATCAACTTCTCCATTATAGAAATAGTGCCCACCCAGAGGTTCCCCCTAAGACCTTGCAACTAGAATTGTTCTCATCTGTTTTTTTTTTTTGTTAAATAATTAAGTGCTTTTGTTATAAAATAACTATGTGTGGCTGATTTAGCTATTTTTATTACTTTGTTATGTAAGGATAGTTAAAATACAGGAAGATATATCTGCTAATTTACTGTGTGAAAATAATGTAGTGCTCATATTGCTTATGTGTTCTCCTTACTATTTACCCACTTGCTATGCAAGTATAATTATAGTTCTCTTCTGTTCACCTGAGCAGATAGCAAAAACAGACATTTTGATTCAATGTCATATGAATCAGACAGACCTCCAAAGTAACACTTAAAGGGGTTCTGTCACCTCTTTTTACCCTAT
>NC_053391.1:180822098-180827098 GCF_905171765.1 Bufo bufo | reverse complement strand
CTCATGTCGTGGGCCGCCTAATAGATAGGCCACCTACCCCGCAGGACGCCACTCTGACTGTCGCGCCCTCCGGGTCCACTGCTTCTGCCGCTGCAGCGGGTTCATCCTCTCCTAGTGACCCCTCCCGAGCTAGGCACTCTCAGAAGCGTATTAGAGTAGAGCGAGCCTCCTCCTCGGATGCCTCCCTCTCCCCGCCACGCGTGCGCACCCAGACGAGCCTCTCCTCTCCAAAGGATTCGCTCTCTGAAGGTGAATTGGCGGCTTCAGATTTGGAAATGGACTCGGCCCTGCCGTCCAAGCTAGCCTCAGCGATGGCTCAACTCATCTCTGATATACGTGACACCTTTAAGGTGCAGGATGACCCCCCTAGCTCGGACGCAGCTAGCGTCTCCTTTATCAGACCCAGGCAGGCCTCAAAAGTCTTTCCAATCCACTCTGATTTCTCCTCCGTGGTGTCTAAGGCTTGGGCTCGCCCGGACGCCCGTTTTGTCAACCCAGAAGAAGCTGGACATTTGCTATCCTTTTCCAGCCGATGTCGTGGCCACCTGGTCTTCCCCACCCAAGGTAGACCCCCCTGTGGCCCGGCTGTCAAAGAACACGGCCATCCCTGTTCCCGACGGGTCCTCTCTTCAGTCAGCGGAGGACCGTCGCATGGAGACCCTGTCCAAGGGCATTTTTGCTGCCTCCGGTTCTGCCCTCAGGCCGGTTTTTGCCTCTGCTTGGGCAGGGAAAGCAATGTCTGCTTGGGGTACGCAGCTGGAACAGGAGTTGGACTCGGACATCCCCATCCAGGACCTACGTTCCTTGGCCCAGCTTATTATTCGGGCCGGGAATTTTGTCTGTGAGGCCTCCCTTGAAGCGGGAGCCCTTATTGCGCGCTCCTCCGCCCTGGCAGTTGCCGTCAGGAGGGAGCTCTGGCTGAAGGTCTGGAAAGCGGACGCTGCCTCCAAACGTTCCTTGGCGGGGCTACCGTTTGCGGGTTCCCGCCTTTTCGGGGTCCGCTTAGACGAACTTATTTCAGAGGCCACGGGTGGTAAAAGCACCCATCTTCCTCAACCCCAAGCCAGGGGCGCCCCCCGCGGACGCCCTGGTGCGTCTCGTTTTCGGTCCTCCCGCAGGGCCTCTGGGGCTCCCACCACAGCTGCCGCTTCGGCTCCTCCCCAGGACAAGCGTAGGAAGCCGTTTTTTCGGGCGCAGCCCTCCTGGCGCAAGCCGCAGGCTGCCCGCACACCCGCAGCAAAACAGTCCTCTGCCTGAAGGCGCGCCCCCACCCACCCGGGTGGGGGGCCGGCTCCTCCTTTTCAAGGACGTCTGGATGGCTCACGTCTCCGACGCCTGGGCCCTCGAAATTGTGTCCTCCGGATACAAAATCGAATTTGCATCCTTCCCTCCGGATCGGTTCTTTCGCTCCCGCCCCACGCGAGACCCGAAAGACGCGGCCGCGTTCTCCGCGGCCGTTCAAGCTTTACTGGACAGGGGGGTGATTACCCCCGTTCCTCTAGAGGAAAGATTCCAAGGGTTCTACTCGAACCTCTTTGTAGTTCCCAAGAAGGGAGGTTCGGTGCGGCCCATTTTGGACCTCAAAAAGCTCAACCGTTTTCTCCTCCTTCGACGGTTTCGGATGGAGTCCCTCCGCTCCGCGGTGGCTTCCCTGGAGCAGGGAGATTTCATGTCTTCCATCGATATACAGGATGCCTACCTCCATGTTCCGGTAGCCCAGTGTCACCATCGCTTCCTTCGATTCGCCGTGGGGGACCTCCACTTCCAATTTGTCGCCCTTCCCTTTGGACTGGCAACAGCCCCCCGGGTGTTCACCAAGGTCCTGGCCCCGGTTTTAGCCTTACTCCGTTCCAGGGGTGTTTTTCTGCTACCGTACTTGGACGATATCCTCATCAAGGCTCCGTCCCTTTCTCAAGCGGTTGCCAGCGTGGATCTCACTCTAGAGACTCTGGCGAGGTTTGGTTGGGTCATCAACTTCCCCAAGTCCTCCCTTCCCCCCTCCAGACAACTCGTCTTCCTGGGAATGCTTTTAGACACGGGAACGGCGGAGGTACGTCTTCCCTCGGAAAAACGTCTGATCCTCCGTGGGGCGGTTCGGGGTCTCCTTCTCCACCGTCGACCGTCCTTCCGCTTCTGCATGCGGGTATTGGGGCAGATGGTTGCCTGCTTCGAGGCGATCCCATTTGCGCAGTTTCACTCCCGCCCTCTCCAACGGGCGATCCTCTCCTCCTGGGACAAATCGCCGCAGTCTCTGGATCATCCCTTCCATCTGTCGCCTCCGGTGCGGTCATCTCTCCGCTGGTGGTTACAGTCCCCTCTTCTGGGCAGGTCCTTTCTGCCACTCAACTGGTTGGTGGTTACAACCGATGCCAGTCTCTCGGGCTGGGGAGGCGTGTTTCCTCCCCGATCCGTCCAGGGCATTTGGTCTCCATCGGAATCCAAACTCTCGATCAATGTCCTGGAACTGAGAGCGGCCCTTCTGTCTCTACGACACTGGACTCATCTGCTGAAGGGTCATCCAGTTCGTGTACAATCAGACAACGCCACGGCCGTGGCATACATAAACCACCAGGGGGGCACTCGCAGCGCTGCAGCGATGCGGGAGGTCACCAGCATTCTCCGTTGGGCGGAAGCCCACGTCCCGGCCCTATCTGCAATTTTTATTCCAGGGGTGGACAATTGGGCGGCGGACTTCCTCAGTCGCACCACCGTCGACCCCGGCGAGTGGTCTCTTCACCCGGAGGTATTCGAGGCCATTTGCCTTCGTTGGGGCATTCCGGACGTGGACCTCATGGCCTCAAAATTCAATCACAAGGTCCCCGCCTATCTGTCCAGGGCCAGGGATCCGGGAGCTTGCGGAGCCGACGCCCTCGTTCTTCCTTGGCGAGGCTTCGCGCGCCCATACATATTCCCTCCCATCCCTCTCCTGCCCAAGGTCCTTCGGAAGATCGCGGCGGAAGGCGTCTCGGTGATTCTGGTCGCTCCGGACTGGCCCCGCCGGTCTTGGTATGCCGACCTCATGCTGCTCCTGGCAGACGCGCCCTGGCCACTGCCCGCCAGGGAAGATCTTCTCTCTCAGGGACCGATCTTCCACCCGCGTTTAGGGTCCCTACGTTTGACGGCGTGGTTGTTGAGACCACCGTCCTGACACGTAGGGGTTTTTCTGCGGATGTCGTCCGCACCATGATCCGCGCCCGTAAGCCGTCCTCTTCTAGGATCTATTATAGGACCTGGAGGACTTTTTTGGGGTTCTGTACCGATCTGGGGATTCCTCCGCTCCGCTTTTCTCTCCCCACCGTTTTGTCCTTCCTGCAGAGCGGACTGGCCCAAGGTCTAGGCCTTAGTTCTTTGAAGGGTCAGGTATCTGCGCTGTCCATTTTGTTTCAGCGCCCACTGGCCCCCCTTGGTCCTGTCAAGACCTTCCTTCAGGGCGTGGCTCACGCGGTTCCTCCGTATCGCCCTCCGGTACCGCCCTGGGACCTGAACCTGGTTCTCTCAGCGCTCCAGGCTTCTCCTTTCGAGCCTCTGCGGACGGTTTCCTTGCGACTTCTGTCCTGCAAGGTTATTTTCCTTGTAGCCATCACCTCTCTTCGGAGGGTGTCCGAATTGGCTGCACTCTCCTGTCTGGAACCTTTCCTAGTGTTCCACCAGGACAAGGTGGTTCTTCGTCCGGTCCCTTCCTTCCTTCCTAAGGTGGTCTCCGCCTTTCATCTGAACGAGGACATCGTTCTCCCCTCTTTGTGTCCTTCCCCTTCCCATCCGCGGGAGAGGAAGCTTCATCGCCTGGACGTTGTCAGGGCGCTCAAGATTTACCTGGAAGTAACCAGCTCTTTCAGGCATACTGACTCGCTCTTTGTGGTCCCGGAAGGGTCGCGCAGAGGGATGGCGGCATCCAAAGTTGCTATCGCTCGTTTTGTCAAGATGGCTGTTACTGAGGCTTATCTCGCCAAGGGCAGGGTTCCTCCCCTTGGTGTTACCGCTCACTCCACTAGAGCGGTCGGGGCTTCCTGGGCTCAGAGAAATCGGGCTTCTTCGGAGCAGATTTGCAAGGCGGCCACTTGGTCCTCCTTGCACACCTTCACCAAGTTCTACAGGGTGCATACTCATGCGTCGGCTGACGCTGCTTTAGGCCGTCTGGTGTTGCAGGCGGCAGTTGATTGATGCCTCTGGCGTTGGTTGAGTTTGTTCTGGTCCCTCCCTTCTGGGACTGCTCTGGAACGTCCCATGGTTTCCTGTGTCCCCCAAGGAATATGGGCGAGAAAAGGAGACTTTTGTATTACTTACCAGTAAAGTCTCTTTCTCGCTCTTCCTTGGGGGACACAGCACCCGCCCTTCATTGGGTTACAGTTGTGGTTCCGGCTTGGTTGCCCCCGTTGGGGCCCGACAGTTCTTTTTCCGGTTGGTGGTTATCTTTCACTACTTGGACACGCAACTGGCAGTCTCTTCTCCAGGCTGAAGGGTATAGCTGATGGAGGAGGGGCTTACAGCTTTCGCTTAGTGTCACGCCTCCTAGGGAGCAGAGCTATACCCATGGTTTCCTGTGTCCCCCAAGGAAGAGCGAGAAAGAGACTTTACTGGTAAGTAATACAAAAGTCTCCTTATATATATATATATTATGTGTATATATATATATGTGTATATATATATATATATAATGTGTATGTGTATATATATATATATGTGTATGTATATATATATGTGTATGTGTGTGTGTGTATATATATATATATATATATATATATATGTATATATGTATGTGTGTGTATATATATGTGTATGTGTGTATATATGTGTATATATATGTGTATGTATATATATGTGTATGTGTGTGTGTGTATATATATATATATATATATATATATATGTATGTGTGTGTATATATATGTGTATGTGTGTATATATGTGTGTATATATATATGTGTATGTATGTATGTGTGTATATATATATATATATATATATATATATATATATATATATATATATATATATATATATATAT